>NC_051848.1:8956224-9111079 GCF_002237135.1 Teleopsis dalmanni
TAATTGACGCTGAACATTCCTTGGACAATTTAATGGATGACCGCGCTATTATTAGTAATCGTATCCGAGATTTGAAAGAACAGCCGGTAATTGTAGGTACACCTGAAGCACAAGAGCTTGCTAACTTGGAGCTTGAGTTAGAGCTCCGTAATGCGCAAATAACAGAAATGCAGCAAAAAGTTTGTGCTGCTGATTTTGAGACACGCGTACGTACGTTTTGTGACGGCTTGTACAGTATTAGTGAAGCGCGTATGGTCATTAAACATCTGATAAAATCTGTTTCTGATATGCGACGAGAACATGCTAATCGCTCTCAGGAACAAAAAACTGCAATGGATGAACTACGTAACACAATTGAAACTGTCGATGAACGCTGCAACGGGGTTATGAAACGTATGCGCACAATGGAAGTTGAACATGAGCAAATGATGAACAGTCGGGAGAGTATGTATGAAGAGAGGATTTCTGTGTTGCTGCGGCAGTTGCACAGTACTCAATCCACTGAAAATAACTCTGCTGAAACGAAAAAGATTCAGGAAGAATATTTCGATAAAATAGATGAAATGAAAGAAGTAATAGAATCTTATAAAAAACAAGAAGAAGAGTTACAAAAGAAAAAGCAACTAACTGAGGTAAAGTTTTTTTTATATGAAATATCATAATTTTAAAAATATGTGCTATAAATATATTTTATTTATTTAATACACAGCCCATACTTGAAGATGATATTGAAGAGCTAATGTCTAGTGAAGAAGAAGAAGATGAAATGAACACTTCAAGTAAAACTGATCCAGATTGGATAAAAACGCCAAGGTTTCGACGACCAAATAAACGATCAACGGTAAATATATATTTTCGGGTTTTGGTATTTTGTCACTAAATTGAATTATAGACTTTTCGAAATAAATCAGATACTTCGTCCCATTCAATGGACGAAACGCATGCTGTTACGAGCAACGGGTCCGAAAACATTGGCGCCAACAACGCCAACAACGCCAACGGAACAGGTAACAAACGGAGAGAGAAAGGCTGTAAGTGTCGTGGTAAATGCATCAACAAGCGTTGCGGATGTTATTCGAACACTAAGAAATGCACGTTAAATTGCGGGTGTAGTCTAACATGCCTTAATGGAAAATTTTCCAAAACTGATTCAAATGATGAAAATGAAATGAGTGATAATGTAATAATAGAGACACCTGAACAAGAACAAGTAATATCAAGTGAAGTTATCAAGAATAATTCTCCATCAGCAGACAGTAATGTAGGAAGTAATGCAACATTCATCACACCAAAGATAGCGAGGTATAATAAGTTAATTTTAAATCTGTATGTAAAACAATTAAAAATGATTACGATGTTGTTTCTAACTTAGCAGCGTTGGTGTAACTTTTATATTTTAATGTAAATGAATTTCTGTTATTGTTTATGAATCTCTACTTTATTGGGCTTCATGTGTCTTGCAGAAGGAATCTAAGAATAAGTTTTACAATGCACGTTTAAGGTTCCCTTAAGTTAAGTGTAGTATGCGTTTTATTGCAGGTCGTAAATACTTAAAGGAAGATTATAATTATGAAAAATATGGCAATGCTAGTAAAATCATAGAATGATCATAATATAATTTCAATTTAAAGCTGTTTTATGCTTACCTCTAAAGCCAAAAACGATAAATTATTTTATAGATTAGGTTGAAAGAGAATTATTTGATTGACAAGTAACCTTTAAATGTCAATTAAAACTGCAAAAATCTATTAAATGTCAAATCGGCCCTTAAGTGAACGTTGTAAAATTGTCTATAACTGACTCGACAAAAATAAAGCAATATATGCTTTTTTTCTTTCAAAATCCATATGAAGATATAATAGAAAGGTTCGATAAATTTAAGTGTAAACCTGGTACAATACTGTTACTTTTTGAAGTTACACTTGTCATTTTTAGAATAAATTTTTGCTGAAAATTAGCATTTACTACTCTCTCAATTCATAAAAATTGTTTTTACATATATCCTGGCTAGAGAGATAATAGCGTTGCGTGCGATGAGGGATCTAAACGAATTGTCGTTTTTTTTTTTAGTTTTTTTTATTCCTTCTCTACGTTGTCTCACAACATTTTGCATATAAGCATTGTGTTTGAGTGGTCTTTTTAGTAACATTGAATGAATACTTTTTCTACAATCTCACTCTCTCTCTCTCTTCCTCTCTCTCTCTTCCTCTCTCTCTCTTCCTCTCTCTCTCTTCCTCTCTCTCTCTTCCTCTCTCTCTCTTCCTCTCTCTCTCTTCCTCTCTCTCTCTTCCTCTCTCTCTCCTCCTCTCTCTCTCCTCTTCTCTCTCTCCTCTTTCTCTCTCTCCTCTTCTCTCTCTCCTCTTTCTCTCTCTCCTCTTTCTCTCTCTCCTCTTTCTCTCTCTCTCCTCTTTCTCTCTCCTCTCTCTCCTCTTTCTCTCTCTCCTCTCTCTCTCCTCTTTCTCTCTCTCTCCTCTCTCTCTCCTCTTTCTCTCTCTCCTCTTTCTCTCTCTCCTCTTCTCTCTCTCCTCTTTCTCTCTCTCCTCTTCTCTCTCTCCTCTTTCTCTCTCTCCTCTTTCTCTCTCTCCTCTTTCTCTCTCTCTCCTCTTTCTCTCTCCTCTCTCTCCTCTTTCTCTCTCTCCTCTCTCTCTCCTCTTTCTCTCTCTCTCCTCTCTCTCTCCTCTTTCTCTCTCTCCTCTTTCTCTCTCTCCTCTTCTCTCTCTCCTCTTTCTCTCTCTCCTCTTCTCTCTCTCCTCTTTCTCTCTCTCCTCTTTCTCTCTCTCCTCTTTCTCTCTCTCTCCTCTTTCTCTCTCCTCTCTCTCCTCTTTCTCTCTCTCCTCTCTCTCTCCTCTTTCTCTCTCTCTCCTCTCTCTCTCCTCTTTCTCTCTCTCCTCTTTCTCTCTCTCCTCTTCTCTCTCTCCTCTTTCTCTCTCTCCTCTTCTCTCTCTCCTCTTTCTCTCTCTCCTCTTTCTCTCTCTCCTCTTTCTCTCTCTCCTCTTTCTCTCTTCTCTCTCTCCTCTTTCTCTCTTCTCTCTCTCCTCTTTCTCTCTTCTCTCTCTCCTCTTTCTCTCTTCTCTCTCCTCTTTCTCTCTTCTCTCTCTCCTCTTTCTCTCTTCTCTCTCTCCTCATTCTCTCTTCTCTCTCTCGTCTTTCTTTCTTCTCGTACTCTAATTTTGAAACATTTAAAAACCAAGAGAGTCGAATGAAATTAAACAATTTACCAAAAAGAAAAAATCATTGTGAGAAAACAAATTATTAGAAAACAACCTCATGGACCCATTCGTCTTTAAAGACGACTAAGTCTCACTCACCTCTTCTAAAAGTTTTAGATAGATCAGTATGTATATACTACAACAACAAAAAATGTATTCAATTAACATTGAACGCTTTAAATATAAGAGCCAAGGTATTAACTGTACCTTGGAGTGCAGTTCAAATTTTAAGTACTGAGGTATATAAACTAATAAAATTCTAAAAATATTTCATAAAAAAAAATTTACTAGAAACTTTTGAATGTTTTAATAATTTTTCTGTTTCATTTTATTCTTCTCTTCTTTGTTAATGATACCCCAATTCTCTTCAATTTTTTGTGAGGATGTTCTCGCTGACATTTGTTGGCAGCACTTTGTGGGAGAAAAATTCAATTTGCATAGCTCAACTTAAATCAGCTTAAGGCTACTTATCTTGCAGCGTTCCCATAGCAGCGGTAAATTATACTAAGCACTCCGCCATAGTAGCCAATGCAGTCACGCCACGCCTCACTTAACGTCCACACCGCCACTGCATCATACGTACGTACGTTACGTTTCTTTTATTACGTTTCTCCGTTTCTTGTTAGTAGTTTCGCTTGTTTAATTCGGAAAGGATTTTTTACGTCAGTCAGCGAAATGAAACGGAAACAAATGGAATTTTTATGCGACGTGTACGTTCACCACTCAAAGTGTATTTTTTTTTGTTTTTTTTTTTTTTTTGATTTGTTGTGTTGTGTTGTGTTGTGTTTTACGGAATTGCGCTTCATTTTTTGTAAAAATTATTTTGCAATTTGTAAACAATTTTGCGAAGTGTTTGCTTACAACATAGACGTAAATAGAAGCTTTAAGTCAACATTAAGAAAACAGTAAAGCGCAAACAAGACAAAAGTACACCACAAATTCAAAGTAAAATGAAACCGCCCATGCAGCGCAACCCACTTAAGTGGCGTACTCGGTTGAAATCAGTTACGAGGCGACCTTTAAACCAAAATGTCTGAGTTTCATATTTTTTACATTAAAAACGAATTTTTAAATTCACTATTTTGTCAAATTTTTTTTTTTTTTAGTTTTATTTTTGTTTTTGTTTTTGTTTTGTTCTCCTTTCAACAACGAAAGTTCAACCAAAAATGCTGAGCTATAGTTTTCTTCTAATTTTTTATTATTTGAAATTCACTTTGTTGCAACCAAGCAACCCAGCAGCCAACCCATTAAGTATCCACAGTACGATAAAAGCATTTTGCAAGATGATATTGCATACTTGCAGGCGCTAAAAAAGTTTACGCACACACAAAGCAAGTTAAGTGAAAATAAATTGAGTAAGCGTTTTATTTGAAGTTGGTTTCGTTTCTTTTTTTTTTTTTTTTTTTTTTTTTTTTTTGTGAAAAAGAATGTGTTGCAAATGACTATACAATAATACCAACAGCAACAACAACATGTTTATATGCAAAAACGTAAAAGCAACAACAATCACATTGGTTGCATGTTTAGATTTATATGGACAATAAGAAGTCAAAGAAATAATGATTAGTAACTGTAATTAGTAGCATCATACTTAAATAAGTGAAATGAAGGAAGACCAAGCCTGGGAATGTAATGTAATAAAACTGTGTATAGAAATCACTTTGCAAACATATGACCACACCGCTAACTATACAGACCAGCCGAACAAATTAATCATATAGACCAACCAAACATATCAAGTAAATAGAACTTATATGTATCAAATATATCAACCATATAGACCAACAGAACATATTAATTATATAGACCAACCAAGCGTAACAATCATAAAGATCAGATTGTGTGACACTTTTGGGGGTCTACCTTGAGGTAGCTAGATTTCTATGGCTGCACCCATAGAAAATTACCCATAGAAATCGTCGTATATGACGAGTGGCTCCGCGACGTAGACCCAGCTGTTACTGGAACTCCTCAATCTATTCTTACTTTCAAAAAATCTCTACCTCTCTCTCACCAGCACTATTTACACACATCCTAATCTATGCATACGTCTTTATAATTCCTTTTATGTTATATGCTTTATAGATCCATTCAGATCAACATCAACTTAGAGATATGGCATGTGGCGATAAAATGTCAAGCAACTATCTAAATTACTTAGCAATAATAATAATAATAAATCTTTTATAATAAATGTTATAAATTATAATAAGTCTCTTACCAGTTTTCAACGGCAACAAATTTAATGCTGGAAGCTGGAAAATTAATTAATATTCTTTTTTTATTATAAAAACAGATAGAACTCACCTCTGTTCTTAGTTAACTGTTAAAATGAAACAATAAGAAGTTAACAGGATGTTGTTAACATATGCGCTAAAGCAAAGTTGTTAAAAGCAGCAACAATTGTGGCATCAGTAGCAGAATATGTTAGTTGCTTACATGAATCGCTATTTAACTGCAAATAAAATAAGAGATGAAATAATTTTAAAACTTTTTTTTAACTTTTTTATAAATGTTTACTATTTAGCATCACCGTAAATGTTTCATTAATAAACAATTTGTTACAAAACAATTTAAACTAAATTTCTGCATATAACACAGCTAATTTTCTACAATTTTTTTATATAACTTTCTATATATAAAGTATTTGCGTTTTAGAAAAACTTTTACAAATGCTTTTGCATATAATTATTATGTATGCATATGCGTGTATTTTTCTGTTTTAATCCATAAAGTTTATAAACAAAGTTTTAATAAGCTTCTAAAACACTGAACATTTTATATACATATATGTATATTAATATTTTTTATTATTTAACAAGAAGGGACCTACGGCCAAAATAAAAATATATAAAAAAACCATTTTAATAAACAGGTCGAAAAATAAATTTAGAAAAATTTTATAGTTTAATTTTTTCTTCAATTTTTATTCTTTTAATTATTTTCCTCTAATTTTTTTTTTTTAATTTTTGTTTTTTAATTTTTTTTCTTTTATTTGTTTTTTTATTTTCTTTTTAATTTATTTTGTTCAACTTTTTTTTTCAATTTTCTTCTTATAGTTTTTAAAAAGTAGTAAACTATAACAACAAAAATTCATTTTATATTATTTTAATTAATTGTGCCCTACCAAATTTAAAACTCAGAGTCAGCGTTCATGAGCCAACTAATCCAAAACGGTACTTGAATTTTTTATGTTCGCACATTTTTCTGGAGTTTTTATTAACAAATTCACTTACTGTGTTTATATTACTCATAAATCAGCTGTATCATAAATCATAAATCAGCTGTAGAATAATTTTTTTTTTCAATTTTTTTCTTAAAAAAAAAATATGTGAAATTTTCTTTAATTTTTTTTACAATAACTTTGTTTTTGAAACGGGCTAATTAATTAAAAAAAAAATTTTTTTATTACAAATTTTAGTGACTAAACAATAAATTATTATTTTTTTTCAATTTTTTCTTCAAGTTTTTTTTTATTTTTTTTTTTAATTTTTTTCTTCACATTTTCAAAAATTTTTTTGATTTTTTTGCTTTATTTTATTTAATTTAATAAACTAATAAACTAATTTAATAAAAGTTTCTTTAGTATTTTCAATACTTTCTTCAATTTCTAAAATTTATTGTTTTAATTTTTATTTTTAATTTTCGAACATGAAAATTTTATAACAATATTCAAAATTTTCTTTATAAACAATTCCTTTACATTTTTGTTTACATAGCTAAGTCACCCCAGTTAAGCAACATTCTCAACATCTCATAGCAAAAAACCTGCAAACCGACATTGCAACGAAGGCAACTTTTTTGTATTTAAATTTTTTTTTTAAATTTTATAGACAGAATTAATAAGAAAAATTTATTCTCTGAATTTTATAAATTTATAAACAAATTTCTTAATGTATTAAAAATTTGGATATAAATTGTTATAAATTTGTTTACAAAAAATCCTGATTAATTTTTTGTTTACATAGCGCGGAAGTAACAACACAACAGCAAACAATACCACTGTATATGTTGACGGAAATAATAACATAGCACTTCACAACGTCATAATTGTTGGTCTATGCGTGAAGCTGACGCCGCAGTTACGGCTAACGTAAGTGAGAGTATTTCTGTCACAAGTGTAAAAAAAAACTTCACAGCGCCTGCGTAACTGTTAGCAGAGAAGCTTTTTACGTTTAACTGACAGCACATATCATCGTCGCAAACGTTATTAATTATAATTAAAATAAAAAAAAATTCTGATTTCTAAACAACTTTTTTTAATACTAAAAATCAACGTTAATATTGCAGAAATAAGCGAAAATATTTAAAACAAAACTATCTAGTTTTTTTCCTTTATTTTTATTTTTTATTTATTTTCTTTAAATAGGTGTTATAGCGTCTAATATGTAATTTTATAACGCGTAATTCATCAATTATAACAACTAAGTTTTAGATAACATATATTTGAATAATGTACGCAGACGTAAATATATTTATTTCTATTTAAGTGAAGCTGCGTCGCAGTTGATGTTAAATCTTAACGCCGACCGCAGTGGAGTTCATAAGAAAAAATTTTATTCTGTTCAAGTAAAAGAATTTTAATTGCAATGAAATATTATTTTTTTTTTTATTTTATAATTTATTTTTATTTTTTCGATATATAATAAAACATCAACACTTTCTTAAGAAATATTTTTACTTGTTACAAACTTAAACGCTTGCGTCGCAGTTGACGTAACTAACAAGAAAATTAAAATGCATTAGAAATACTTGAAATGCAGACGACGACGCCTCCGATGCCGCCGATAAAGCTTCTGCGCTGATAGCTATAGCAAAGTTTGCATGCATTGAATTTATACGTTGCGTCTGTTAACATCATTGCCGGTAACTATCCTATTTTTTTTTTTTTTTTTTTTTTTTGAAAAATAAAACAAAAAGCTTATAAAAAAACATAATTTCTGCAGCATAACAATAATAATAAATAGCAATAGCATAACAATAGCAATAAACAATTTTTACATTTTTTTATGCATTTCTCCTGATTATTTTAAGTGACACATGCGAATTTAGTTAAAAAAAAGAAAAACAAATACAATTTTTCTCACTGCAGAGAAATGCAAATATTTTTTGTTCTCTGTTAATAAATTTTTTTTGTTTAAATGTGTAACGGTACAGATAATTTCGTAAGTGAATACATACATATGTATGTATGTACATACATAAAGCGATATAGTCTTAAGAGTCTACACTCTTAAATATGTGAGGCACTGTTGGGAAAAAAGGAGAATTTAAAAACTTCAGTTTGAAATGCATTGCAACCAGTGGAAATAAAAATAAAAAAAAAAAAAATTTTATTAACACAAAGCCAAGGTTGACTGTTCAATATATGTATAACTAATAGCGAAATAAATTTTGGGCAAAGTATAAAAAAAATTTTATTATTTTTTAATAAAAAATTATATTTTATTATTAATTTTTTTTTATTATTAATTTTTATTTATTAATAATTTTTTTTATTAATAATATTAATGGTAATTAAAGAACCAATAGCTTAATTTGAGGGCAAATTGTGGTGAAATTCCCACCGGCATGTCAATGTTTTTTTTTGTTTGGTTTAATTGGAAAGCAAGGCTGCAAACTGCATTTTTTACAGAAGATATCAACATATGTATGTATGTATGTATGTCTATGTATATAAACACTGTGTTTTCAATTTTAATAAAACTACACACGAATTTAATGGCAGCAAAACTTAATTTATTATTTTTTGATAAATAATATTACTTTTTTTACTTAAGCAAAAAAAAGCACTTACTTCAAACTCATTTCCTTCTTCTTCTTCTTCTTCAGTTGACGCAGACTCAGAGCAACAACAACTGCAACATACCCACAATAACATGTTGCTTCATAAACAAAATCATATGAGTAATATGGCACCCAGCAACAATTGCAAAAATGCATTTAAAGAACATATATGTATATTTAGTAATTTATAAACTTAATAATAATTAACCGACTTATAAACATTAAAATTATTTATGTTGATATTTATTAAAATTAAAACAATTGCACATTTTTTTTAAATTTGTCGTCGTAGTCGCATACGGTAGCGTGTAATCGCCTGTGCAATATTTTGTGCAATTACACGTGCACGCATTAACACCAAATATAAACATATAAACAAAATTACTAACAGTATATAAAAACTAAAAAAACCACCTATCATTAAAAAAAGAACAGTGCTTTTAATCATTTTTTTAATTTCACTAAAACTTTGTAACAAATGAAGCCACCGACACCCAACCGACTGATCGCGTTATTTAAGAAGTGCCGAAAATACCGAAGAATAGTAACAAAACGCCAAAATAATTTGTAGACTTTTTTCTGCGTACCACCACTCACGCATATGCGAATGTTTATGGAGACAGATAATTGCAGTATAAGCAAAAAGAGACCCAAATATTCTAGTGATCAATTGATTTGGATTTGACATATTGTTACGAAGATGAAGACAAATGATAAAGCACAAGAGACAAATGTGATTATCTAGGTTTATCTAAAATAATCTATTTCATTGAACTTTATATTCATAGGATTTTTCATACATACATGTTGTAATAATAAAAATTATATGAAAATGATGTAATAAATAATATTATATAGATATAAAATATTTTGCAGATAATATAATAGATACGAGAAAATATACAGTGGCGTATTTAGAAATAAAGGATGTGTGGAAAGATTCCCCACATTTCACAATCTAATATATAATTAAAAATCAGCTGAACTGCAAAAATATTTTCTAAATTCGCCCCTCTCTCTTGGTAGATACACATTCAAAAAGGATCCTGTATAAAAATTAAGTTTACTGCAGGTGCTTCTAGATATATAAAATTCCAGCACTTAGAATAGTTGGACCATGCAGTTGGAATATGTAGCGAAAGAGTAGCAAAATAAGCTTCTGTCTAAGTGCCAATTAATTAATGTTCTTCTTAAGAAAAAAGTTTGGTGCTGTTAAAACCGATTTAAAAATACTAGAAATATAATATGGAATAAAATGAGAGAAGAGTGAATGAGAGAAGAATTTCAAAGCATTTAAGGACGTCACATTTATATTTAAATCATAATTATCAATGATATGAAATGATATTTAGCCGAACCTATAGCCGGATAAAAAATATATAAGAAACATTGTTAAGAAGAACTAGGTCGCCAAATAAATTTAATATCGTTTTAAATAATAAAACGTGATTGACTTATGTTAGTCAATTAATATATTGAAAAACATTTACCATTATTAAATTGTTATATTAACCAAATCGCACTTTTTCCAAATATAATAAAAATCGACAAAAGTATTCAACATAAATTGCAAATGACTTTCACATACAAAGAACCAAAGTAACTCTTATTGGGGTAGCCAGGATTGTGCCAAGTGGGGCTATACTAGAAAATATTTTTGCGAAATAATTATTTTTTGTGTTTTTGTTGTGTAGTCTACAATCTGTAGTATAAGAATTTATCCTCTAATCTTTACCTAAACACGCCACTGGTAACAATTATTGTAATTTATTGTAAAAATCCTACAAATCTATTAAACAACAAGGATTAAAATCTTAATCTTATGCAGTATTAATTTTTTTAACTCACCCTCTGACCTATTTAAAATAATAACACAATGGGCCAATAGGCCTAAGTGGATCCTTTAGATCGCCAGCATAACTTAACTTAACCTAGTATGCATAATCAGTCTGTATAACATATCTCCCATATATTATGCACTGAAGTCTGTCAATCGCTGTCACCCCTGTCCTTACCTGTGTACGCCCATGTATATCGTGTGATCGATCATGTCTTGCCATATTTTTGGGTGTTGCTATGTATGTAGATATGTCAAGTAATATGATTTACTACACGTATCGTACCGGACAAATATGTATTAATAAAGTTCGATACTTATATAATTATATATATATATATATATATAAATATGTTAAGGTATTCACAAATGATAAATTGAGATAACGTAAAGTGACATTTATTTCTAAATACAGCTGACTTTAATAAAACCAAGAAAATATTTTGAAACTAGTGTAACTGTTATTAATTTAAAATAGAATGAAAAATAATTATCCACATACCTGAAATCCACTAAAGTTAATAAAACTACTGCTTGTCATTCTTTATGGTTATAAGAAAAAACTTTTAAAATTTCACAGACAAATTAGTGTTTTGTGCATGTAATTTTGAATATACAATTTGTAAACAAAAAGCATATGATTTTCTTAATTTGGGGCAGTGTGATCACTTTCCAAATTAATTTAATTTCATTGTAACGAAATTATGGAATTTTGGCTGTTTATATATAGTATAACATGATCTTTATAATATGTTCAGACTGTTATATTTAACTCGCACAATTTGTTACAATTTAAGCAATTTTTCATACAATATCCATTGAAAATCTATATAAAAATATACTGAAGTTCGATAAGTCTAAGTTCAAGTTGTCTTGTTTTTAATTATTTAAAATGATATGAAATTTCTGTAATAATAATAATTATTTTTCTCTAATAATATTTTCTAAATAAATAATGTATTAGGTCTGTTCCACGAGTTACTCGTAGTAAAACTCAAGTAAAACACAAGTAAAGTAGAAACTGAGAACGTAACATAAATAAAGTGCAAAATTATGCTCTTTACACAGATTCTCATGTAACAGTTTTGTGTTCTCACCAGACGAGACCACCAGTGCCACGCAAATAAACAATACAAAAATTTAAATTCAAACCAAAACATCTGATTCACACATTAATAAAAATTTTACTTGAAATAAAATATACGAGTAAAGTCTGTGTAGCATTTTCAAATTTCGACAGGGATGTTACAACCTCTCAGATGCTCTCATTTAATCGTAAATTTGCTGGTGGAACGCATACTGGTGACACTGTACACACGTCACTCAAAGTTACTACGAGTAGCTCGTGGAACAGACCTATTATAAATATTATGTTATGTTTTTTAACATATTTTATATGTTACATATATTAGCTTACATTTTACATATAAATTCTCTTTAACGACTTTAACTTAATTTAAATGTTTATTTACTGAAAATTATTGCTTAAATTATTATTGTATCGTTTTAATTATTATTGTATACATTTATCAATAAAAAATAATTTTTTAATATTAAAAAATAATTTTATTGCTACTAACATTCCACATGTGACACAACTTACAACACATTTTTCAGATAAAAAATTAATTCGACAGTTAAGGGTTAAGCAAAATTTTAATCTCATTATCTTTATCTTTTCCTTTCAAAATCTGTAAGTTTGGAAGAAATTTGTTGAAAAATACGAAAGAGCAGCTTCTTTGCGTCAAATAGTTTGTTATTTGTTTATAAAAGTTCGTTAATTTAAAAACTAATCGGATAATTGCTATTGAACTATTTTATAGGAATTATTCGTTCTAACTTCGATGACATTCGTTTTTTGTGCAGACTTCAGCACATCCGACCGCTTTCTCTCCACACTTTTGTTGCGTTACAAAACCGCTTGGCTACTCGCGCACCGTTGCTTGGATGTCCCGTTCTTTGTCGCTTTAGACCGCAGGCTGAGCCTATAAATACGGTTGTCGAAGTATTACTCGTTCATTTACCCACGGTGAATGCACTAATAGAAATTATTAAGCCAAGGAAAATAATAGTCCGTGCGGTCCAATGGACCCGAATTTAAGGAATGCGGCAGAGTCTGCTCGATTAGTTGAATTCAATGAACTTAAACGTATCCTAATGGGTGAGAAATTGTATTAATTTTAAAATTATTATTTAATTTGCTGTGCAAAGTTGCTTTTAAAAATATACGAAGAGATAAATTAATTTACATTTGTAAAAAAAATGTGCTGTCATTGCAATGGAAAATTTCGCTAACGGAATCGCTGATTTGTACCTACAAATTAAATTGTTGGATGTGTAGATCAATAAATCTACCGAATTATCACAAACACAGACGAGAAATATGATATTACTAACATCTTTTTATTATATTTTTATTTTCTATGCATAATTTTTCTATATATAATTTTATTTTAAATTTGTGCTCACAAATAGGTTACGGATTATATGAAGAAGGCATGAAAATGGAGGAGCTTCGCCAAATGGTTGAAGCCCTACGCCTTTCTCAGCAAGAAGCAGATAAAACCGACTTAGAGAAGGCCATTAAAGCAAGTGAAATGGACAATGTGCCACAAAATTTCCCGCCTCCACCTAGGAGTGCGAGCGGATACGAATTTAGACAGGCCATATATCCGACAAGCCGTAGCAGGCTAAGGTAAAAATAATATATATAAGTAAAAATCTATTATGTATAAAAGATCACATGCTACGAATACAATTATATGCCTTTTATGTTTCATATAACGCATTGTGCTGATTAAAAACCACTAATTAATTTTTTTCAACTAATTAACATTTTGATTTAGAAATTAATTATGCATGTTTTTTACCGTTGTAGTGTCTCTCTGAGTGACAATCCTGACATTCCTTCAACAAGTTCTGCTAGCCGTCTATCAGCAGTGTATCAGCAGGACTTACCCCTACCACCTATGCCACCACCCCCAACCCCACAATTGGCTTCAACTTTAAGTAGCCCTGATACATCGAGCTATGTGTACTTTGTTGAAGCCGAAGTCCACCACCCGAATGATTGGAGTCCTGCTCATCAGCGCACGCAAAAAGATTTGCAAAAATGTGAACATTCCGAATTACCTGATGAACTCCCATTAACTGAGGAACCTCAGCTACCTGAACAACCGCAACTTCCAGATCAATGTCCTCCATGTCCTCCACCAGAGCTGCCCCCTGAGCAACCTCCTTTAGATGAGTTGCCTCCATCACCTGAGCAGTATCCATTACCGGAAATACCAAGAGTGGCTGAGCAACCTCAGTTAGCACAGCAGCCTCAGTTGGATGAGCAAATTCTGTTGCCAGATCAATATCAGTTGCTGCTATTAGAACAACCGCTGCACCTGCAACAACAAGAGCAGGAGCATAGACATCAACATCATCATCACCATCATCATCATCATCGCCATCATCGCCATCAACATCAACATCAATATCCAATTCAACACCAACATCAATATCCAAATCAACACCAACATCAATATCCAAATCAACGCCAACATCAATCTCCACATTCTCATCAACATCAATATCCACATCAGCAACAATATGTATATCAACATCAACATCAATATCCACATCAACATCAACACCTACATCAACATCAACATCAATATCCACATCAACACCAACATCAATATCCACATCAACATCAACATCAACATCAACATCATCAACATGAACATCAACACCTTCAATATGAACGTGAACACCATCAACAAGAACATCAACATCAACATCAACATCAGCATCAGCATCATCAACATGAACATGAACATGAAAATCATCAACATCACCAACATCACCAACGACATCGTCATCGCCAGCAGCAGCAACGCCGTTCGGCGTTAGGTCATCTACATCAACATAACCATCTTGATATATTTAATCGGTTCTACAATGGCGATCAAGATCCAGATGACTCCAATATGCCAAATGGCCACAGGTTTGCAAACCATTTAAATTAGTTCTATTATTGATTATTGATTATTGATTATTCATTTAATAATATTAAAGCAGGTCTCAGTAAACGCTGGACCAGCAGAGGCAGGTTCATAGATGCAAACCATAGTAACATAGGTAATGTTCGTCAAAATAAATTGGAAAAAAAACTAGTCAGATCAAACAAACCAAAGTTATGATGAAGACAACTAAAGAAGATAATAATTTTAGTTGCTAAAACTAATATAAAACACTTTCTTCATCAGGAGTATTTAGATTTAAGTAAATGTTATCGTATTATATATTATGTCAGTATATTTATTCAAATTCCATTCCATTAGAAGTCAATTTCATTCCTCTCCAGTCAATTTATTAACATATATAAAATTTTATTATCAGCACATTTTTACTTCATTTCATTCCATTTACAATTAATTGCAACAAATAAATTTGATAAATTTGATAAATTTGATAGTGCACCTAAATTTAATCTCAGTACATACAATTTTTATTACAGTATGTGCCGAGATTAAATTTTAATGAATTTTCGTTCCACCTAATTTTAATATCAGCACAGAATTAATTAATAGCAAATTTTACAATTAAAATTAATATTTATAATTAATAATTAGCATCTCAATTTGAATTCAGCATATTTACAGCTTAAATTTACAGCTTAATTTCTTTTCGCCATATCTAAATTTGCTATCGGTACATCTAAACTTCATTTCATTCCATACACATTTAGTGTCAGCATATCTAAAGTTAATATCAATTGAACCTAACTTAAATTCAGCATATCTAAATTTAATATCAGTAAATCTATATTTAATGTCAGAACATTTAAAATTTTAATCTCAGTGTGTGTAAACGTAATTTCAATGTATTTGTGTCTAAATTTAAACTCAGTATTTATATAGATTTACACTCAGTCTAGCTGGAGCCTTACTAAATTTAAACTCAGGAAATCTAAATTTAAACTCAGGAAATCTAAATTTAAACTCAGTAAACTCAGTATAGCTAAATTTAAACTCAATTCTTTAATCCATCCAAATTTGTCTTTAATCCATCTAAATTTGTCTTTAATCCATCCAAATTTGTTTTTAATCCATCCAAATTTAATTCCCGATAACATAAAGTTAACCCCAAAATATTCCCAAAACTCCAAGATAAATTCAAATTTTATTATATATTTAAACATAATTGCCAAATTTTTAAAACTAATTGCCAAATATATAAATTTAATGTCAGTATGTGTAAACCTTAATGTCTGTATGTCGTAATCCTTAATGTCCATATATTTAATCCTTAGTGTCTGTGTATGTGTTAGCATTGAAATCAGTATGGGTATCCAAAAGTAATCGCAGTACAAATAAATTTAATCTAACTACATCCAAATATATTTATACAATATCAGTCCATCCAACTTAATTTTAATTAAATTCAAATCAAATTTCCATACATTTAAATTTAATTTCTTCTATAAGTTATAATAATTTTGTCAGGATTTTATATTATTACATCTGATTTCAATTTAATTACATATTACTTTAAATTAGTTTCATCTATATCTTAATTATTCTCATCTAAATTTAAATTAATTTCAATACAATATTTTTAAGTTCTATTTCCTTTCAATGTTTTGATCTCGTATCCTTAATTTATTCTGCTTTTATCTATAATTAATAACATCCTATTTGTCAATTAAAATAGCTCAAATATAATTTTCTGTGAACCATGCTACAAAAATTCTGGCGTTTTAATTTATTTCGATAAGGGAATTTCTATTTTTAAGGAACTAAATTTTTAGGGAATTACCTGCATCACTAAAGAATGGTACACAACTTGGACAGAGTTAATCTCTGCAGAGACTAATTAAACAATGTAAGCTTAATCGAATGTGCTGTGCTCGATCTGATTAATATGAAACACCATCTAAAACATAAAATAGACGAATGTTATCACAACAAGTTAGTGGAATATTTATATAATTCCCACTATTTAACCTGGATCTGTTGTAAAGGTAATGTAATCTGATCCGATAAACAACAAAAAGAAAAAATATATATCATCTTCTTTAGTTAATTAATTTTATTACGTGCAATATGCACATATCGACTAGCCTCTTTGCCCGAATCGCTTTTTCTTAGCTCCTTACTACGTCACCATATTGTTGGGACCTGCTTCTGAAGTCCCTTTGGGAGCTGTCGAATGACGCTTGGTCGTCGATAGCGACAATTGGAACCGGGACGTAGACGCGGCCGTTCTTGGAACCATGCCATATAATCAAATCTTAACGTCCTCAAGTGTGCTGTAACGCGTGTCTATCGCAAGGTTTACCACAACTTTTCTATAGGGTTCTCCTAATTGTTTATTCTTATTATATATCTTTGCAATTATAGAGACGACTTCCTCCATTATTAGGTATACCATAGGTTATTTTTATTTTAATTGTGTCATTGTTATTGCCCACGAAAGGACTTTTGTATGTCAAGGAAAATGATTTTCCCAAGAAACCTTTTTCGTCATAGGGAATACAAAGTCCAATTAGAGTCTCTTTCTGCATATGGCATCCCAGTTTCATCTGTTACCAACCACAAATTTTAAATTTACAGCATGTCTAAAATAAAATGGCGCACAATGACTCGACATAAAATTCATTTTTAATATGCCGTTGTTTTTAATGGAAGTATTAGTTAAATACACATATTTAAAAACAGGTTAGGTTAAGAGGGTGTTTGTAAAAAATTGCACATGTACTTAAAAAAAATATCATGATTTTTATATGATGTTGCCAGATAAAAGTAAGAAACATATAGTAATGGATATAAAAAAAAGCCGTGTAGTGAAAATGCAATTAAAAGGTTTGTTTCCTTATACTGTGTTTGACAGCCAAAATTTCTTAATTTCGTTACAATGAAATTAAGTTAATTTGAAAAGTGTTCATACTGCCCCAAATTAAGAATATCATATGCTTTTTGTTTACAAATTGTATATTCAAAATTACATGCACAAAACACCAATTTGTCTGTGAAATTTTAAAAGTTGTTTCTTATAACCATAAAGAATGACATTCAGTAGTTTTATTAACTTTAGTGGATTTCAGGTATGTGGATTATTATTTTTCACTCTATTTTAAATTAATAACAGTTACACTAGTTTCAAAATATTTTCTTGGTTTTATTTAAGTCAGCTGTTTACTTTTCGTTTTCTTAACTGATCATTTGATTAAAATTTATATTTCGCATAGTTGCATTTGAAATTTCTTTTAATTTCAGGCTTCGTTTCAACGAAATTAAGGCCATTTTCCTTAATTTTCTCCCAACCTCAAAACTGAATTTTGTATGGAAAAACCACTTAATTTTGCTGAAATGAAATTATGATTTTTACGATATTAAAATTTTTGCGAAATTAAGGCGTGTGTGAACATAGTATTATGTAGTTGTTTATAATAAGTGCTTAAATTCTATTATTTTGTGATTCCGTACCCAAAAAGTTGAAAGGAGAGCTAAATGAGTAAAACTCTAGTAAGAATTTCAAATTTCAAGTTGAAGCTGATCAGTTCTTATCTCTTATGTAATAGCACATTGTGAGATTAAAAGTAGATTAAAGCAATATTTGAGATTAGAGAACTAATTTTGTTGTTTAATCACAGATTTCCCATACAAAAGTTAATCTCGTTCTGGTGGAGATTAATTTTCAATTTTCTTAGAAATAGTAATTAATAATAATTAGTAAATAATTAGTAATAATTTATTTGCAACTGTGGCAATATCTTAATTTCGTACATTTTTTTACGATCTTAAAAGAATGGAATAAAAAACTAAAGTATAATGTTTAATAACAGTTTTAAACATAATTATAACTAAAATTTATTAAATTATTGTTATAAAAGTATTTATTAAATGTTTATTAAAATTTTTTTGTACAAAGTTGTAATTAAATGCTTTATTTACAGAAGTTAATCAAACGCACGAAACAAAACACAACAAGAAAAACGCCAAAATTAATCTCCAATGTATACGGTAACCGGTGTAGATGAAAAATGTAGATTAACTTAATCTCGTTTTCTTAATATTGTGAGATTAAACGGAGTATTAGGCGGTTTTGTTTATTATAGCCACTAGGATGATTTACTATAAAAAGTGTTTTCATGTAAATAAACTCAAAAATGTGGAAAAAAATAAATTTCCCTAAAAATAAATTTCCCACAAGGGAAATTACCAAAGCTTAAAATATATTTCATACGTTTTATATGTGAAATGTAAACAAACAACAGCTGAACTGTAAACAAAGGCACTGAAGAAGTAAGTATTTAATGAAATCTTTATTTTTATTAATTGAATATTTAATTGCTATACAATATATATAAATATGTTTAGGATAGTAAGACAAAAATCGTGTTATATTTTTATTTAATTTAATTTAAACTTCAAATTTAAGTACATTACAAATAATGTACTAAAGATATGTAATTTGTCACTGACCAACTTTTTTGTCCACCACTGTAAATAAGATTAATTTGTTTGTTTGACCACAGACAAATTATTTGTCTATGATAAAATCTATTTATGTATAATAGTTTTAGCATTAAATCCAATATTATCACGAGCAGAAGAAGTTAAGTGGCAAAATTGGACATGTGATAATATTAAACAATTTATTTTAAGTTATTCTGCAATATCAAACAGGGCAAATAATATTAACTAGTTATCCATATCGAATGAATAATAGAAATGTGAAATTTATACTCTCCTATCGCCAGCACTGTCTGCCAATATGACTTGAGAATATTTGGAGAGAATTTATCTTTCACCATTTTTTTTAATTTTTATTTCGTATTCAATATTTACATTTTAATGAAATAAATTGTAATAATTTCTTTTTTATATGTACAATTTTTTTTACTTTTCTAATTTTAAATCTAAAACAAAACTATGCATGTGATTTCTTTAAATTTAACTTAGACACAAACCTAAAAGTCCATAAAATATATTGTAGATTTTTTTTCCAACGAATAAAAATATTGGAGAATATTGCTCTTTAATAACTTTATCATATAATTAAACCATTTGTTGATATATTTTTTTATAATTATGATTTGAAAAATTTTTTATGGTGATGTACATTTATGCTCTTATTACAGGTTTTATTATAAAAAATTCAAAAAGAAATTATTTTGGAATAACTAGAGTACAAACTCAAACTCAAACGTTACTAATTTTATATGCTTAAAATAACAAAAATAACATTTGTAAATATATTAGTGATATATTTGAAAATAAAATAAAAATAATTAAAAATAAAATTATAATTATATGAATTCAGTATCAGTAACTTAAATCTGAGCATTGCTGCTTATCATGCGATTCGTTTTAAAATTACATTATAAATATACTAACGAATTTAAATTGCAATAAAGACACATCAGCATTTGCAAGCTTACGCCATCTTTGTAGAGTGAAAATAGAAAAAAATAAAACAAATCTATCATTAATTTTTCATTAGAAATGTATAATATATTATAGTATAAATTTCCTTTTTATTTCCCCCAGCTAAACTGCCATTACCAAATAAATACAAATTAATATTAAAATATTACTGAGAGCAATCCAATATTAGCTGCAATCAACAGTAGCTGTCATAGTTTTTGTTAGAAAAATATTATTATTTCTAAATACTAGATTATTTTTGTTCGCGATTTAAACTTAATTTGTAGAGTTATTCTTTAAATGTTTATTTATTTTATTACAAGTTTGTGTTTTAAATTCATGATTATAAATAAAAAAGTGTTCAGGTCAGATATTTATTCTAGCTTCATTATTAACAATTGTGCTCATGTAAAAATTTCCAAGCAAACACACTTTTGTGCGTTCTTTGTGATTTAATACCATGATAAATAGAACAATACATTATTGTTTATCATTTTTCTCGCCGCTACTGTACGCAACCGTAGAACTGTCAAATACTAATGTCAAAAATCAAAATTTTTTACTTGAAGTTGTTGTGTAGGCAATGCTTATTTATGTTTTGACAATTGAAAAGATTTGACAAGTTGTGAATGTAAAACATCAGCGTCTTGGCAAAGAAGACAGTTCAATCAACAACAAACATAAATTAAATTAAATTGTGTGTTAGTAAACAATACAAAAAGAGAAATTAAATACTTACATATACTTATCGTTTTATTAGAGTGTGCTTTAATGATGGCTGACCGAAAAATCTATGCTGGATACAACGGTGTTGTAAATGAGGATGAGGAAGATGTTTCGGAAGAAACTACAATATTTATTGGCAACTTAGATAGGGAGGCAACGGAGGAGTTACTATACGCCCTGTTTATTGATATGGGTCCAATTGTAGAGATTAGAATTGTTCCAGCCAAACCAGGCAACCAAAGGACATTTGGTTTCGTGGAATTCCAGGACAGGTGCGCTGCTCTTTATGCTCTGGCAGTACATAAGAATACGGTTTTATATGGTAGTAAAATTACTTTAAAAATCGATGGTTCATCTCAATTGAGAGAATGGGAGTTGCCTGAAACTTATCCCACGCATTTATACACGGGATTATCCCACTTTAAGGGTAACAGGACACGCAGAACTTATTCAAACAGTAGCTCCCCAAATAACGCTAATGTGAACAGCTTGAACCCATACAGTGGACGCAATAGTAATAATAACAATTATTATACTAATCCATTCGAATCTCAGTTTAACCCAAATAACAGAAACGGCTTTGAATATGGTATGAGGTTCGAAAATCAAACTACTTATCATCAAGATATGCATCGAAGCAATGGCAATAACAATTATTCATTTAATCGCAATCAAAGTCTTCGGCGTTATCGAAACGAATGTGATGAACGTGATCGCGGTTATGATCATGGTCGTGGCAATGATTCTAATCGCGATCGTAGTTTTGATCATGGTCGTGATCGTAATGATCATGGTCGTGATCGTGATCGTAATGATCATGGTCGTAGTTATGATCATGGTCGTGGTTATAACCTTGATCGTGGTCATAATCACAGCCGCGATCTGGATTATGGTGACCGAAGGAAGAGGAAGCATTCTAGTGGCAGCGATGATGACCAGTCCGCATTGTCCCGTTATCATGCAAAACGTCGTCGTAGTCGCAGTCGCAGCAGAAGTCGAAGAGACAACCATCAAAACAGTTCCTCTCGCATGCTTGAATCATATAACTCTAATCAAAGTTCAAGTGTTGCTCAAGCTCCTAGGTAAGCTTTATTAAAAATTAATATTTAATAGAAATAATTAAAATTTTTTTTCAAGTATTCAGAAACTTTGATATCGACCACATTTTGCACTAACAACTACACTATCACATATAATAAAATTATTTACGTGCCTAAGAATCTATATGATGAATTCTGCAATAAGTTTAACAACGCCAATATAGTTTCTACAGCAATCATTCGATAAAATACTGATTATATCAGGAAGGTTTAAATATAATTATTTCTAGCAGGAATTTATAGGAAAAAATGTTTAAATTTGATGCATTCAATTCCAAAAAATAAAAAACATTTTTTAAGTTCATTGAATTTCTTAGCGATAGCGGGAAATAACAAGTAAAAAATTTATAAAAAAAATATTAAAATTGAGATATAAAAATTGACGTAAATAAAAATAATATAACACCAAAAAATTAAAAAAAATTACAAAAATAATTAGTTTTAACAATTTATATATTTTAAATACACTTTTAATATATCTTTAAACATTTATGTAAAATATAGACACGATTTGTTGTACTTTAATAATACGTTAAACATAAATTGAATTATATATTCAATTTATAGCTATATATGTACTATTTATGGAGACAAATTATAAATATTTAAATTTATTTTTTAAAAATACAGATTTTAATTAATGCAATTGGTTTTAATGTTTAAAATCTAACTTTTGTTTTAAATTTTCATTTATAATTTATAATAAATATATAATATAAGAATATATATATATAATAATATACAATATATATAATAATATACAATATATATATTATATTATATATTAATATAATATATATATATAATAACATTTAATATAATAGTGAAATTAATTTGATATAAGTATATATTGTTGTATATAATTGTGTGAATAGATACATTAAGTACAACACCACCAACCTACCACATTTTATATATACAATTGTATATTATATATACATTAAAATTAGAATTTTACTATATTAATAAACATTTTATAAATGTGTTGCATATACGTCGTGCAAGTATACTCTGCAAAAATTTGTAAATATATATATAATAAAAAAAAATAGCTGTCGTATTCAAAAATAGTTTTTATATATACGCTATAATAACGTTTATGTATATAGTATATTTAATAAGTATAAAATGTTATTTAACCGTAATGAAATGTAATTTTCTTACAATATATATAATTATTTATATTATTCAATAAATATTGAATAATATTAATGGTTTTTACATACACTTCATACACAACTACTTAATTACAAAAAGAGTGATTTAATAAATTACATAATTTTATAAACAAATACATTAATTAATATAGTTGTACATATATTAAAAATTTTTTCTATAAGTAGAACTGTAGAATTAATTGCTATAAATTAAATTTTTTTTATTTTATTGTATGTGGTTGTTGTGTGTATATATATACTATAACTCCATGTATTTTTTTAATATATTTTGTATGAATGAGCCAAGGTAAAATTGTACTTATTTAATAATTTTGTATATTATAAATATATTTGCCATATAAATGCCCTCCCACCGTAAGTGCATAAAAACTGTAAGTAAGTAGATTAAAACATATTAAAGTTTTATCCATAGATATATACATAACAAAAATTCATGGTATGTAAATATATAACTAATATGTATAACGTTTTTATGTATAGGATTGGACGTTCACCATATCTTATTGAATGTTTGCTGACTCTGCTTCGTTTAAAAAGCCTTTGGAGGAATCGATTATCTGAGGATATGGACACTTAATATATTTAATAAGTATATGCTCTATAAACATATATACCCATATGTTTTAAAGCCAAAAATAATTTATTAAATTACATAATATATAAAAATGTATAAATATGCATCATGTAACAGCTTAAAAATTAAAATAAAAACCATTATGTATAGTGTTTAACATATATTGTGTATAATATAATTAATTAATATTATAAAGTAATATATAACACGTACTTTCATGTGTGCATTTAATAGTTAATCTAATGTGTACTATTATTAACTTGTATTATAATATAACATTTATGTGTAAATAACATAATATATTAATGTATGTAGTTTCTGTACGATATGTGTAGAGACGTTTCGAAAAGAAGTGAACTACAACAAAAAAAATTTTTTTATACTGTTCTTTTTGTACGGTATATATCAAAATAATATTTGTATATATGCAATATATTTTATTGCATTTATATATATAATTGTGTATGTGTTAATGTTGTCCACAGTTCATTTTTTGAGCGATTACTACAAAGTAATTAATTTATTAATTTATTTATTTGTGAGTTAACATTAAAGTTATTGGTAATTTATTTCTTAGATATGTATTATTATAATTTTTATATATGTTTATTGGTCTAACAATCACATGTAATAATTGTATCATACTTCTAATGCATTTGTATATATTTCTAATTATACATATTACAAATATATTACAATATGAATATCGAGAATGTTGCTACTTTTTATATAGTAGCAAATGTGAAGATATAAATGTTCACGTTTTCGAGCAAACTTTATGTGTTAATAATTATAATAATATTGTTAATGTAATTATATTGACTACAGTAAGTAATATTGATATAATAATATTAATATAAGAATAATAATATAATAATAATAAGTATGTAATATTTATAAAATTATAATAATGAAATAATATTTATATAATAATATTAACAAATTAATTTCCATATAATTATATTTCAAATATAATTATATGCAGTCAGATTAACATAATATAATTGCAATAATATAAAAATATTAATGTAGTATAAAAAATTAAAACATAATTTATGTAAAATTATGAATTTAATACTATTTATATAGTAATATTAATGTAATAATATTAATATCTTATAAAATATAATAATAATACATTATTATAAAATATAATAATATTTATCTAAAATTATAAAATAAAATGATAATGTAATATTAAATATTATTATATTTATGTTAAATTTTAAAATATGATGATAATAATATAATATTAATTTATATAAAAGTTATCTAAAGTTATAATATATGATGATAATATAAATATAATAATATTTATCTAAAATTATAAAATATGATTATATTAATATTTAAAGGGTTTCGAATAGCAAAGAAAAAAAGGACAAGCTAAGTGGTTAAAACTAATTAAACTTAAAAAAATTATATTAATATAATATAATAATATATAATATTATATATTAATACATATAATATTAGTATACCAGCATGTTATAAAAAATAATAGTATGAATATAATATTTATACATTTATTTATTTATAAATAATAGAAATGTCGAAGATTATTAAGTGATTGAAACAGAAAAAAAACTTATAAAGGTGAATTGAACTATTAATGATTAGGCGCATTTAAACTTCATAAACAAATTTTTTTTTCTAGACATTTAATTTTTTTATTATATGACGGTGTCGCCTTAAAATATCACGAATTTTACAGAATATTTTAATTCTGTAAAATTCAGAATTAAAATAAAATAAAATAAAATAAAATAAAAGTTTGAAATTTGACTTTATATATATCGCAACGAAAACACCAGATTAGCCTAAATAAGACTTAACTGAGGTACAAACGATTTATTTTAGTTTTTACTAAAGTAATTTAAACAAAATTTGAATAAAATATATTTTAAAAATTTGAAAATAAAGTCTTACTTATTTGAAGCCGTCTATCCACTAAACTATGTTGGATGTGGGTCACGAGTGAATTGAAATGTGTCATATTAATTTTATTTTTTTTTATTAACTATTTTTTTTATTTATTATCTATTCTATATTTTTGTATTCTATTCTAACTATTCTTCATTAAGTTTTTTTGCTATACGTTTTAAATAAAAGACAATGTTTTATTTTATGTAAATTAGTTTTCTATTTTATTATTTATCTTTCAAATTTCAACGGTGTTTGAGAGTCCAAATAAAATGTTATTTTATTGGTTTATAAATCTCATTCACTATTATAATTCACATCTAATATTTAAAATTTCTAAAATATATATATTTTTACGTTTTTTTTAAAAACTACTTTTTTTAAACATACTTTTATTCTATTTTAACTCAGATATTATTCAAATCGCATAAAAAATGTGCTTCTTCTCTTATTGGTGATGTTGAACTGAGTCTCGTTTAAAATAAAAAAAAAAAAATATAGTTTAAAGTTGTATATACATTCCAAAATATATGATATAGATTATAACATAATTTTGCCTAATCGTTGTCAAAGAGTTATAGAGAATAGTTTTAATTCAAATTATTCAGGGTCTTTTGAATGCTGCGGTATATGCGCTGCGGTATTATGTCATTCAAACAACGTCCGTAATTGGGATGAGTAGACAGGAAACGGAAAAGTTGCTTGGCATGAGTGCGTGCATCTAGCGAACCTTCTGATAAAAATTTGGCGCCGGTGAGAAATATTTTTTCGCGAACATCACGTTGCATAGTGTAAATTTTATCGTTGCCTAAACGTTCAGTAAGGTTGCATAAAAGCCGTGAGGATGTTGCTCGAACTATGGCATTTGGATGTACAGAAGATTTATTAGTAAGAATGTTTAAAATCTTTACTGGTGACATGTGACTGCCCATAGCATCCAAAGCTGTCATTGCATCTTTGCGTAAAAAGCGATTGGTATCTGCTGTGCGCAACAGTAGAGCACACACTAAATCTTCAGCCTCCGATTCCAAAGCTTTGCTTTTTAGGGTGAATAGTTCGGCGGCTCCCTGGCAACCAGCACGCGCTACTTGCGAACGTAAATTACGTACGCAACGTGTAAAATTTATGCAGATCATATGCATTTGCGGATCAAGAACTTCTGGATTAAAACGCACCAAACGCACCATAGAGGTCAGACCCTCCATTATTTGCTCCCAGTTTGAGTCCTCGCACTGGTCGAACGATTTAAGTAGAGCTTCACGTGGTCTATCGAACGGCTTCAAAGTGCTGGGAAATGATTTGCCGTCTGGACTGCTGCTCTTTGCTAGTAGAAGCGAAATGCCGCCTGTAGTGGCCGCTTTGGTTGGTGAAACACGACGTTTGTGGTTATTGCCCAACACCAGACCTTTTTTAGCCTTAACTGGGTCATTTAAAACAGTTTTTTTCGACAAAATGTGCTTATCAGTACCGCTTGATTGTGAGCTTGTTTCTGTTGTATTATCGAGAGAGTCTTGCTTTGAAGGTGGGCGTTCATACATATTGTCCATTGAACCAAAAATAGAACTACGACGTGATAAAGCTTTTATTTCCGCAATAGTAGGAGAACGAGAACGTGTTTGTGAAGCAGGTGTAGATGGCACACCCGAAGAAACTGGTCTTTCATTCTTAGCCAAAATTACCGAACCCATTGGAGAGTTCCTACCGCTTAATTGTTTCTTATTTGGTGTGCTATGTACGCTGGTAACAACACTTTCAGTTGGGTTGTTGTCAATATCTTCAACAACCAAAAAGCTATCACTGGTTTCAATATGTTCTTCAATGGGCAGGGACTTCTGAGATTGCGTACGTGATAATGCAGGCGATATATTCGGTAGTGTTTGTATACTTTCTGTATTGCTTATAATGCTATTATCGGGAACACCTATAATCACACCTGATGCAATTTTGCGTGCTGCAGCATCATAGTTTTCAGGATGATGACACCAGTTGACTGATGAGTCGTACTCGACACGCTTGCTATCACCATCACCACGATGGATATGAGTGCGCGGCGATGAAATAATGTAATCCACATTATCAACTTTTTCTACTTCAATTTTATTAACATCACGCCAATTAATTGCGGATGAATGCTTCGAACTGCGAGCAGACTTTGCAGAAGCTGTCGACTTCTGTGAATATGTTGTCGATTTTATGGATATAGGTGAACTGGTGTTGACTGACTTTGATGTTGCAATTGTACCATCATTGAGTTCTGCTTCTGATGTTAACTGAGAAATTTTAGCAGTTTTTACCGAAGCATTAGCAGCAAGTTTTGAAGCGTCTTGTTGAGTTGGTGACAGGGTTTCGCATGTGGTCTGATCAGGAGATTTACTAAACAAAAATAAAAATTAAATCAGTTAATAATTATTTAAATTAATCATATTTATTAAAAGTTATTTTATATTATATTTAATAAGAAAATAAACAAATAAATTAGTGTAGTGAACAACGACTTCTCTATATCAGAAAGTCCAAGCAACTAGAAATGCGCTGCACTACTATTTTATAAAAACACAACGACCACGAACACATTTATCTATTGAATACAGTACTATAGATAATATATATAAATTGTTTTGTCACAATTTTTCTTTAAAATTGTTCTGTGATATGAATTAATTATAATTGACTTTTCCGGGTAATCGGTAAGTCACGTGAGTTACAATTACTCTATTTTAAAGCGTCAATTATTTTTATTGGCCTATAGTATTTTTGAAACTATTTGCCGACAACTCAATATGGATTATTAAAAAGCGGTTCAACGAACTTTGGGAAAGTGTGGGTAGATATGGGAGGTACGGAAGAGTGTGTCAGTAATATTAACTATCGTCATTAAATAAAAAATTAAAATTGAATTTACAACCGCAACACACATATAAACTTAGTTGTAAATTTAGCAATAGTCCTGAGATATTCACATTATAGATACGCAAGCATGTTGGGACTGCTGATTGTAATATCTGTTATTGCCGTCTTAAATATATATATGTATATATATATCGATGTTGTAATTATGTGCCAGGAGTGTTATATTTACTTACGACAATTGATGAAAATTTTTAATGAAAAGTAATAAGTTTTCTTGTCAGCAAATTCGACTTAAAATTTTACTTGCATTCATACTTGTGCTTGCACACATACATACATTAGCATATAACAACAACATGAACAATAACAGTCAGTTGAATGGAAAATGAATTTATTCTAAAGTCCTTCTACCTAATATTCCTCAAACAGTATTGGTATTACATTGTGTCTGACATATGGCAATATTTTGTTTGCTTTGATCGGCCAGGAAGAGTAGATGATCAATATTTAAGAAGATCAATAAGTGTGAAAAAAAATGGTCACCATTATATAGTTAAGTAATTGAAGAATCTGGTTTAAAGAAAAGGCTCGATGTTTTAAAAATCGAAGAAAAAAAAATTTCATTAGATTAAATCTCTAATAATAACTTTATGGTAATTCTTGGTTATATACGAATATACCATATATGATATTGTCATATGAAAATGGGTATTAAGCAAAAGGATATGAAGTTCTGTAAGTGATAACAATCGAGGATTGATGACAATAAAGCTGTTGCGCTCTTTTTGGTAGGGTTCTGAGAATGATATTTATTATGTACTACTACCGTATGCGATGCAACTGACTCGAAAGGATTTTTGCTGTTAGCAATTATTGCAGCTGTAGACAAAACTTGAAAAAGAGAGTCTAAGGTTAATTAAGAGAAGTTCCAACATAAAAAAATACCAACAAAACTTGAAAGACGTTTTTTTAGAAAACTTTAAATTTACTGCTTAGTTCTGATGTTGTAATATCATTGGTTCCGATCTTTTAGAGACCTGTCTTAAAATTGACTGCATCAGAGAACTATGAAAATTGTTTAACTTTTCGAAGATATGATCTTGGAATTTTAAAATAAAATAATATTAGATTCAACCGAGAAATAGTGGAAGATGGTCGAAAAAAAAAATTTGTATAATGATTTGTATATAAAAAAAGTATATATATTTCTGGTATATTTATATTAGATCTAATAAACAGTTTCCTATTAATTAAAATCAATATTTTGTTCTCTATTTAATTTAAATGTACTGATATTTTAATAAACAAACATGGTAATAAGTATGAAGAAAGTTTAAGTCACGACTGTCCGCCTAGTTGGCTGGTTGCTTTACACAGTTGATCATATTTTAGGTATATATAATTCTACTACGTCATGCTAAAGTGCCAATTAAGTGTCATATAAGTAAAATAAATATATTAAGTTTATTGTTTCTTGCTTAAATAATTTTTAATTGTTATTAAGTGCTAACATGAATTATATTACTCAAATTGCTACTCGTATCACTAAATCAGTCGTAGCCGGGCATGTACAAAAATACACTTTATTAATTCTAAGTATACAATAGTAAGAAGTGGACTTTTCTGCGTTTAATCAGGAAGAAAAATACATAAAGGACACTGTCCATATGATTTAAGTATTAGCATAATTACAGGCATTGCGTGGCACGTATTTACTGAAAACGATTAATTGGGTCACAGAGTGTAGTAAGTTAGTGAGTGTAAGACTTTCCAAGAAGCAACTACTTTAGAAAGGAGTACAGTACAACTTAACATCGACTCCAACCAAGTCGAACAGATTATGTGGTGAAATGGAGCTAACATATTTTGTGACTTGCATTATTGTAAATGAGTGAGTGAATGGAACTGAAATCATTAATATTTATTTTTCTTGTTCTCGTCAAATTGAAATGAGGTTAACAAGTTCCAAGTTTTTTTATATAAGTCTACAAAAAAAAAAAATAAATGTCAAATTAAGTGTTTTTTCTTCAGAAAAGTTTTCATGCAAACTAGAAAAAAAGGTCGCGCAGATATTTCACGATACTTTAATAAAGTATTTTTCAATAACATATGAAGAAGTCAAATAACTAATGATATACTACACTTGTGTGTAGATGTGACAATCGTTTTGCTAAGGTTGGTCTTTAAAAGTAACAGAATTCTACAAAGGTAATAGGCCGGTCAAAAAATACAAAAGGAACATAGCACTATCTAATCTTAGAGCAGTCACTAGCCGTACGGAGCGGTATGTAGATTTTGGATCAGTCATCGAATAATCAGCGCAGCTCGTGAAGAATACATAAATTAGTCAAAGATAAGGAAGGGACTCTGTAGAAGTTAGCCAGCCAAGAAAGAGTAAAAGTGCCCAGTTGCACTAACTCGGAAAAATCACAACATAAGATAAGATAAAACTGAGTATTAACCCAAATACAGAAAAATAATACCAAGATTTTTTGGTATTTTAAAAATAACTTTCAAAATAAACGCAGATAATTTTTTTTATTTTAGGTTATGACCGAATTATATACACTTAAATGTTGTGTAAAGAAAATTTAATAAATTATATCACCCCCTAGTAGGATGCTATTCTCTTCTAAAGTAGATTGCACAGAGTCTGCTGAAAGCGATTATTGTGGTAATGTCTGTAGCTGATAAAAAACTTCTATTCGATTATAAATAGTGCCCAGACATTTTGAAGCAGATAGTTAGAGGAGATTATTCATAGGTGTATAAAAAGAAACAATTACATTTTGCAAAATGTCTAACAATCTCAAGTGCAAAAGTATAGTGACAGCAGCAAATTTCTAGATGAGGCTGTTCATAACTTTGTTAAGAACATTAACATTTTGGGGAGTGATATTATTGATAATCCCAATAATATAGAAAAGAGACAAGAATATCAATTTGCGAAATCGAAAAAATTAGCGGTTTGAAAATAAATGGCTGAGAGGTAGTTAAGCGGAAGAGACTTATATACACCCATGTAATCAACCTATTCCTTCTATTCGAAAAACTAATTTAAAGTTCATAGGAAAACATTAGAGAAAATTTATTTTAATTAGTTTCATATGTTCTTAACTCTCTTGGAGGAGACGATTTTGCAGTTTGAACCCTAAATCACACCCTTGTACATACCAGTGGCTGATAATATTATGTATCAGATTTGTTAGGTGATAAAATCAAGACGTTGGCAATTTAATTAGATAAATACTTGGTGTACCGTTAAATGTCCCGCATGTGCAAAATTTCTAAAACTGTACTTACTACAAGTTTTAAATTAATATAATGAAGTATTCGAAATAAAATAGTTTATTTTAAAAATATTGATTGATAGATACCTGCAAAAGTTCTTTATGGCCGACAACATTTTGGTAAAGATGGTACTAACGATTTCGTATTGGAAAAAAATTCTACAAAAGCTTTTATTGTTAAAACAGTTGTAAAATAATTAAATTAATAGAAAAGTCGCGATTTTATATCACTTCAAAAATAACAAACGTACAAAATATCTTTCAAAAAAGTTGAAAAATTTTTATCTACAATTTCTTAAGAAAAAATATTTTGACTAAACATGTCAATTAAAAATATAGAAATAAGAAAATTTTTTTGACAGCAAGTTTTTTACACATTACAAATACAATCAAGAAAATATATATACATGTATATATATATAAATATATATATATATAATATAGAAGACTTTAGTGATTGCTGAAATTCGTCTATATGATCTATAGTCATTCGAAAATGATTAAATTAAATGTATATGATTGGATGTAACATAATAATATATATATTAAAAGGAAGTATTAGAAAAATATGTTTAAATTTTAAAATTCTTCCATAAAACTTTTCACCTAAGACTTTTTCTTATTAACTAAATACGCACCCGAAAAGTTTACTAAAAAATTCCATTATATATTTGCAAAATTTGCACTTCACCATCTTTTATTTATGCAGGTATAAAAAATATATAAAAATACTTGATTAGTACGTGATTTACAAAATTTTGAAATGTCAATGAAAAAAAAAACGTCGCCCATATCTAAAAAAAGGTAGTATTTTGACATTTCGGAAAAAATAGTATGGTAGTATTTAGTTAAATAGATATAAACATGGTTGCACGATTTTTTGTATTTATATTAGTAGATATAACATATATATATAAATATATATATAAATATATATATATTTACCTCTCAGCCATTTATTTTCAAACTACTAATTTTTTCGATTTTGCAAATTGATATTCTTGTCTCTTTTCTACATTATTGGGATTATCTTTTCAAATTCTGAAATCTCTTTAATGGTTAATACACTTTTGCATGCTTGCGAACCATTTCTCAAAGCATTTTTGCCAATCTTCTTCAGACGCATCAAAAACATGGTTTTTAAATGCAACAACGGTTTCTTCCGACGACAAAAATCGTTGTTCATTCAATTTATTCTTTACGTTCGGGAACAAGAAGAAGTCATTGGGTGCCAAATCAAATAAAATAATATAAAAAAGGATTTTTATTGTTGTTGCTTGCTGTGGCAGGCCATTAGATAACTTCCATGTACATCAACTAGCGATTCTTTGCCGTTTTGCTACCACATTCCTCGCAAGAACCCTAATGTATAAGAGTAGAGACTAAATCCATTCCGCCGAATTTAGGTAATTTAATAGGTCTTTCATCTTCACCGCCGAGCAGTCTGATAGACTATCAAAGAAGTATTTTCCTAAGAACCTATATCTTCTGGACGCTAAAGCCGAGCATTCACACAGAAAATGTATTATTGTTTCTTTCTCCTGCGAGTTTCCACCACTTATGCAGCGAAGGTTATGGGTTTTATTGTTGTAGTTCAGTACTTTTCGAAACCTCTCTACCAAATATGCTAGTGTCTATTACATATATAACTGTGTTCCGTCACAACTGAAGTGAAATCACAACTTCTATTAAAATTTATTTAAATATAAATATAATATAATATAAAAGTGTATATAAATAAATAAACAATAAAATAATACATAAAGGAACTCCCAGTTTCGATTAGAAAATTATTAATGATACACTATAAACTATAACTCACTTTTCTTCCGGTAGATCTAAACTAAGAACGGGAGTGCCGAATAAGATTTCCCCTGGTGGATCACTAATAAAGTTATTATTCAATTCTGAATCGATTTCTTTAACCGTTTCGGAATGATTTTCGCTTTCCAAATTATTTAAATAAAGTGCATTCGTTGAATTATTTATGTCGAGATTTTCTATTGATTTCCGATGTCGGCTCTGATTGCAGTGCGACACTTTGTTTGAATGGCAACAGAGGCAAGAGTAACTGTGAATACAGTCCGGAATACGTTCGAAGGCAGTCCGCGTGTTGCTGATTTTTTCCCACAAATAATTTCTAGCCATTGTGAAAGATGAGCGAGCGGCAGCCGGTGCACAACACGCTGACCCGCAATCAATATAATTCAGTAAATTCTTCAATTTCATATCGACAGTTGCAATAATTTCATTTAATTACGCATTTCACTTTGATTTCAATTAATTACTTGTAATTAAACTTAAATAATTAAGAATTTCACTTTTCTTTTCGAATGAATGCATACCTAAGTACGTCGCTTTATTGCCTAAAAATGTTTATGCAAAAGCGCTTATGCACTCTTTGATTGGGAGAATGTCCTCGTTAAAGGATATGTCCATGCTGCCAACATAAATGAAACGGTCATTGTACGCTTTTGTTTGCATATTAAGTTTACTTAACATTTTGTTGTACTTTAGTAGTAGTAGACGTAGTTGCTCTTGCTATTATTAAATGTACATATATATTTTTAACAGTGTAGCAGTACATTTTGTTTGCCACTAGTTCTGTTGTGCTTTGTATCAGTAAACAAACGCGGATCCATTGGCATGTGTAAGGGCGATAAGTTCTTTTAGTTCGCGATACTAAAGGCGCTCAACAGCAGGCGACGTCCACTCGGTGTTGCTTGCCTAAACCGACTGTCGCTAATGAAAATAATGTAACTAAAGTTTTGACCATTTCTATTAGATTTTGCTTGCGCGGTGCAAATTACTCGTAACTGGATTTCCATAATCTGCGAGAGGGCAATAATTCGAATGGACTTTCACTCAATCCCTTCGGCTGTTCCCTTCGGCCACAAGCTCTTCCACGACTGTTGCTGCTATTGTGGGGCTCGCGTGAGTCAACCTTAGACATAGACTTTTGGTAGTTCGTTCCACATATTTACATATTTACTTTGAATGCATGAATGGACAGAACAATGCTAAGAAGGTAAAGTCTAAGAGGTTTTTCTAGAAATAACTTGTGGTGCTTTCGTGCTTCGCTCCTGATTGCTTTGAACTTCCAGTCAATAGCTTTGTTTTTGTTTATAGAATTTCTTTAGAAGTTTTTTATTGGTATTTTTTACGAGTGTAGTGAGTAAATTTTCCTTTTTACTATAATTTGTGAAGACACTTAAAATATTTTAATTGTTTTTTATGAAAGCACGCAGTTATAAATTTGTAGCTTACAGGAAGGTGAGTGCCAAATAAAAATCATTCAAATGTTGTACACGTATTTTTTTGAATTCGAAGTGAAGTTGAATGAGTAATAAGAGTTCATGTTGAGAAAAATTTGAGAATGAAATGCAATATATTTTTGACTATACGACATTGACTAATTACAATGCCTTTAATAGTTTTTAACTAATGTTTTTAGCAAATTAACGAATGGCACATAACGAATGACAATAGCAATTACAAAAATTAATGTCCCAAATCATGCCGGCAATAGAAGCTACTAGCAATACTAGCATCTGAAAAAAGTTATGCAGACCTTAAACTCATACATAAAAGAAAATGTTGGACATTGACTAGACCTATTGTTATAAAGCATAACAATAGCATTTTAAAACCTTGCTCAGAAAGTAACACCTTAGCAGCAATAGAAGAATTAACATCAACAATTTTGAACTTGAAGTTGTAAGTAATATCAGATACCAACGTATGGAATTTAATGAAGAGATTGTAAATATAGCACGCAGAAGAAGCTGAGTCATCATCATGAAGAAACTTGTCTGCAATAATTAAATACTACTGATCATTCTCGTTGCAGTTTCAGTTTGTAAGGACACTGGAGTGAAAAGTCTAAGCTTGTCACAAATGTCACAAATTAAACCGGAAAGGTACTAAGGTCCGAAAAAGTTATATAAATTTATATATGTGGGAGACAGATTGATTGCTCTCTATTTTATATGGAACCAAACATATATATGTTTATATGTTCATTAAAAGTCTAAGGATTGGTCAAGACAACTATGGTTGTATTGGTGTATGGTTGGTTGTTGTTGTTGTGATTTGAATAAGTGCCATTGCGCACTTTTACTCTTTTGTGGCTCGGGGGGTTATCCCTGCCCCACACTAAACTTTAACTATACTGGAATCATTATCATTTATTTATCTTCTAACTGATGACGGACCGTAGATCAGCATATCTTCCTGTGCGTCCTGAGGTGGACTTAAGGCTTGTTAGGGTGGGGTTGGGCAACGTATCAACCTTTGTGAATAATTTTAGGTTCCTGTCCTTGATATTGGTGTATGGTTTTGGCTATATAATAATAATAAATCTTATATTAAATGAATAAAATCAAGACATATAAGACATTGACTGGAGCAATTGTTATTAAGAATTGTTGTAAAACATTGATTAGAACCGTGATATAGAAAAACTTGTGTTATGTTATACGAGTATTAACAAAAAAATCCATAGGAACAATTTTTAGATCCAATTGTGTGAATCATGTTTACAAAATTCGACACAATGACGATCTGCCTAAAAAATGCAAACTCTACTGAACCAACATTTAAAAAAAATATAAAGGATAGATGACTACGGAAATGCTGTAGGCCCGATATACAAAGAGGTAAAGTAAAAATTGCTGATATGAGTAAAAAGCAAAAAAACAATAAGTATTGGGCACAATCGTTATAACATCAATTTAGCTTTAAAATCTACTTTAATACCTAGATAGATCTTAATACCTAGGTACGTATTAAGATAATACCTAGATATGTAATAAGATAATACCTAGATAAAGATTCCGAAAATACCTAGATAGGTATTCCGATAATACTTAAATATAGTAATATAGTAATAATAATGAAGGTAAAATTTTTTTAAAAGAGTTCTTTTGATTATACTTAAAATGCAGATAATGAAGATAATAACTTTTTAAATAGCGTTTTTATTTAACTATAATGAAGATAAAAATATAGTTAATAAATGAGAGTAAGTAGAGTTTTTATTTTCCTTCTTTGTCTTACAACTACGAACTTAGTCATTTTAAGAACCTTGAAGTCGAAATATCTATACATGAGACTGCAGCTCTACAGCTACGAACTTAGTCATTTTAAGAACGTTGAAGTCGAAATATCTATACATGAGACTGCAGCTCATTAGTACGGTAACTTTGTTGGGCAGAGAGTAACGGCCCCGATTTATCAGTTGCGTTGTTCTATACTTATTGTATGGAGATTATGTCATACGTGTACGTACTCTGTATATGTGGTAATTTAAATGAGACTAATGGAATGCTCACATCTTTCAGAACTGATGTTATAGGAAACTGTGTGGTGCTTTTCGGAATACGATGGTCAAAAATGTTGCCATGACCTATTATCTATTTCAGGTTATGTGGTCAATGTGCTGATATATTAATCAAAGTTCAAAGTACGACATTCTGATTTAAGCTTAAATGTTATGAAAATACTAGAGCGAGGAACACTATGCCACCAATTAAATACAATATTTAATATTTTATTAACCGTAAGTTAAAAGAATAGCTTTTGTTTGGGTTACTTGTGGAATGTATTGTCGTTTACTTTGTTTTTAAGTTTTGAGTCGTCTGTGTAAAAAAGTATTGCTTTGGTATCGTATTTACTTTTAGTCTAGACCCAGTCTAAACAGGGATGCAAATATAGATATTACGATTAAGTAAAGCGAGTGTAGGACCGCAATTGATATTTGGAGAGATGGCTAAACTATTATTTAGTATTTGAGACCCATAGTAGAAAAAAAGGAAGAATAAAGAAAAAATTGTTTGAGAAAAAAGGGGAAAGGAGGTCAAACAACAGATAAATTGAATTGATGAAAATGATTATAATATGAAAGATGAGTGAAGAGCATATAGAGATAACGAGGGACAAAACGAAAAATATTTTCAAAGCAAAAATAAAATCATTTATGCCAAATGTCATGGCTATATGTGAACTAATCATTGGGCTCATATTTTTCTTCATAAATAATTTTGCGATAACCTATTGCGATTTCATGTGCATTACTCTACTCAGCAAGCAATGCGATTTGTGTTCATTAAGTGACATTTTGACGGTTCTGAAGTTGCATTAACAGTAAAACGCAAACCTTTAGTTTCTTATGAATTTTGTTATTGGGGTATGTGGAAGTAAAATTCAAACTTTTCCAGCTGTTAAGGCCTGAAACTACAAGAGTTTCATGTGTTGTGTATTGCATGCAGACAGAAAATGAAAATGGTTCTAAAAAGAGCGGGAGGGAAGGGAGTTGATTATATCACAATAGTTACACGCATTGCATTGTGATGGCGGTCAGACGAATGTTAAGATTTATTTTCACATTTCAACATGGCTATGTGGTAATTATGTGCTTTAGCCAAGGTGTACATACCGTAGCCATTCGAAGTGTTCATTTGGCTGTATGTGCCCTGACCGACACTTGATACTCGACAGCCGACAACCGACAACCGACAATGCGGCGCACTATGCGCAATCAGGATCTGTTATTGGTTTTTAGGTCAAACTTAACATTTTTGACATTATTAATAAATTTTTTATGATTTCATTTTATTTTGCGGTGCTGTGAAGGAATTTGTATTCACACACTGCGCAACCGGCCGGCTATAGTCAATTAATCTGTAGTTAGACTTGTCAAATGTAGGTCAATTTTGCGGTGTCCTGTTGTGCGCTTTAAGGGTAACTTCGATGTCAATCTATTGCAATGTTGAATATTTTCAAAATTCTACTTTAATTCCAGTGAGTGGTTGTTTATAAAGTGTAGTCGTATGACATAATTGATTTGCTTACTAAGAATGGAGCTATGCATCAATTTTATTTTAAATTTTAAATGATTGCAAGTAGTGTCCTTAATTGGTTTATGTGAACAGAAATAGGCCAAAGAAATGTTACATTAATTATGGACATTGCATAGTTAGTAGAAACAAGCTAATTTTTCTGAGAGGTTTCGAACAATGGTGAATTATAACAGCAAAATTTTCAACTATTTTTAATTAAATGAATTTTCCACTGACAATGTAGCCCTTTATACTTGGAGTCTCAAAAAATTATTTCCGAATAATTAAATATAAGAAATAATTCCAAGACCACTGATTATGGGTATTATGTGTACTTGTAACAGCTGTATGATCAGTCAAAAATTCAATTATTTGAAAATAAATATACATTTTGTTGTTACAATTCACTACTGTTCGAAATCTTTATATTAAATACAAAAGTTTCTATTAAGTAATATAGTCACTAATGTATTATTTAAGTCTTTAATTGTCTATATACATATATATATATTATTTGTTAATTTATTCTTTCACTTAAAATAATTAGTATATCAAGGCCTAGTTTATGTATTTCTCTAGCTGTTATAGATCTTTGAAGGTAACAAATTTAAAGAAATATTTATCATTATTTTCTTTATTAAACCTATACCTATATTGGATCAAAAAGTGAATCAAAAAAATCTTAGCCATTTTAAGCCTTCTATTTCAATATTTTTATTTTGTCTAAAGTCTGTCTACTACTTCTCGCTATCTTTGATATTAGTTCACAAAAATTTTTGCAAATTAAGCGACAATCGCTAGGTACTGTATTTCATACAATTAGACTATAGGGATAGTCGTTAACCACTGCAGCACAAGACTCTAGTTTCATTAAACGTTTGGAAAATTAAGATTAAATTTAAATAATATTGATTGTTGTGATCATGTAGCGTTCCCACAAAAAGACTGACTGAATTCAGTTAATTTTATAAACTTGATTTCAGTTTAATTAAGCATTATATGTTAGAAAACGAATTTGAATATTCAAGAGTGTACTCCAAAATAAACTGGTCTATTTAAAAATAACTGTCTGTAATGAGGTGATTGGTAAGGTAGATAGATCCCTCACCAATATACTGAGGAATTAAAATTGTTGCGTTTGAAGTGATAGTTCTACAAGATGATGTATGGCTATTATATCCACAAAACATTTTTCTTTGATCAACAAATGCACATTTCCAAAAATATTGAAATAAGATTTTACTGATCCAGGTGAACACAAAAACGTGAATGGCGATTTTCAGCTAAAAAAACAGTCATACTTGTTGATCGATTTTTGGTCGTCAGTTTAATTGTGACAGACAAACCATACTCACTTCATTTGGAGGACAATACACTCGACTAAATTATTGAGTAACACTCGATAATTTAATGTCCAGTTTCAATGCCAAGAGTTTCAATAACGATTTTGGTTAATAAAATTTCTAAAACAGCTTTATTGGGTTTAGCGTTGATCATGGATTTCGGTTGACCAGCATTTTGCCCATCATTTATTTCTTCTTATTTGTTTTCGGACCATAAGGAGGAGTACCTTATTATTTCATTATCAACTGAAGGCATCTTCAGGTCAATGCTAGTGCTTCTAATGTATGAACCAGACTTAACTTTATCTTGAAGTGGAACTCTGTGCTACTATGCGGGTTTTAAGAATTGTTTATAAATTAGCAGCTTGTTACGTTGGAATAGAAATGATTGCTGTCTCACTTAACTTTGATAACTTCCTTCCAAAACAATTTTATGTCCAATGCTGAGATATTTCAGTATATTATATTAAAAGCTTCTACATATTAACTTCGTTATGTCATTGGATTTAAAAGCATAACGATGTCATGCTGATAAATTTAACGGTCTTTAAATATGTTACATTTAACTCGTCTATATAGAATGGCATTCTTTTCAATGTCATGAACTTCTGACAGTACATCGGCGTTATGCTGATATATTTTTTGGTTGTTGAGTACGTTACGCTTAACGTCGGATCTACCTTAACGATATATAATGGAATTCTTAACGTCATGCCTATGCATACTTTAACTCAACCATCCATGTACTATTAAATTCTTTATGAATTTTCATAGCATGAAAATTTGACAGTACTACTTTGAAAGATTTACCTTACCGATACATGCAACAGCTAATAGATGGGCTTACTAAAAATATCTCTTTTCAGAGAATCCTGTTTACTTTGGAACACAACTTGTATTACTGAAAAAAAATTTACTAGATAAATAGTAAGTAATTAATTTTTACTATAACTAATGACGTTAAGAGTATTGAAGTTTTTGCATAGTTGAAGCGAATATATCCTCTTGATTTAACTTAATATGACAATCGATTAAAATACTTATAATTTAAAGTGTATAGTATACTATAAGTACAGTGAATATTTTTTTAAGCGGAAACTATTGAGACTAGCAATTTTATCAGCTTAAGAGAAAAAGAAGATACTTTGCATGAGAAATGGAATTCGGAGACTAGCAATATTGCCCACTTTTGAGAGCAATTTTTTATTTAAACTTTCTTTACCATATAGCACTACTTTGTTACATTATATTGGTTGATATATAATGTAAAATATTCAGAAACTTTATTATTGCCTGTTTCGGAAACACCTAAGCAACAGGTGAAGAAGTTCAATGCACTGCAATTTAAAAGTAACACAAACGTTTTAATGCATTTTGTATTTATGAACCTGAAATGAAGCAATTAAATTGCCTTCGTTGAACTTCAATGTTCAAAACTTTTTAATTATCCTGCAAAATCAGCAATAATAACAATCGCAACTATTTTAACTGCTCTTTCACAATTCATAACTTTTTCATGTAAGCACACAAGTAACAGTGAAAAAATATACCTTAATATATACATTTAGATAGACATTAATATATGTATATACATATATACATATATAGAATATTTGTAAGTAGTAGTATGTCTATCACTTTCATAATTTTAAAAACGCATTGACACATAAGAAGCTTCGGCTCACCTTTGCATTTTAAACTTTTCCACATTAACAAAACGTCGACTACTGTTATTATTATTATTATTGTTGTTGTTATGATTGTTGCTGCTGTTGCCAACATTTGTAGTCTGATTTTGACTTTGCTGTTGACTGACTTTTGCATTTGCATCGGTGCAATTCGCAGTTGTGTCTGTCGCGGTTGTGGCTTGTATGCCAGTACAAATTGTGTAGGTGCCATCCAAGTTTCCGTCGTCGTCATTATTATTATTATTATTATTGTTGTTGTTGTTGCTACCATGATTATTATTATTATTTTTGTTGGTGTTATTGTTGTTGTTGCTGTTGAAGTTATTCTGCTCCTTATGAATATTTTCATTACGTTGAAAATTTTCTGAAATATAAGTGAAAAGATACTTCATTAAAAATTTATTTCATATTAAATATTTTAACACAAACCTTGAGCTGTGCTGTGGTTGTTATTGTTTTTGTTATTTGATTGATAATTTTTATTAGTATTAATATTGTTGCTGTTTTGTATCTGCAATTGTTGCTGGTGTGATTTTCTTCTGTGGTGTTGTGAAGGCATTGTGTAATTTATTTTCGGATAAGTAGAATTCATATTGTACTGTTGTTGTTGTAGGTGAGCATATGCACCCATACCAGGATAGTAGGTCGGCGGTTTATGTACACGCATATAAGTTGCATTAAGGTCCATACGATCCATGGCAGGAAATCTATAAAAACAAAAATATATATTTGTTGTAGTGCAAGAAATTTTTCATAGAAATTATGTAAATATATGTGAAACCATATTTAAAACGAAAAAAAAAAATAAATAAGAATTAAAAAAAACAATATTTTATAATAAAAAAGTGCTAGTTAACAGCCTTAAAAACAACATAAAAAAAAATTTCACAAAAAACAAATCCGTTGAACAACTCTTATAAATTTTTAATTTGAAAAAAAAATAGCAAGCAGCAAGAACTTAAATATATAGTTCATATGTTCTTTCCGTTTGTAACCCGCAAAGATTTGCTTGCACTGAATGGCACTTGGTAGCCGAACTCGACGAGTGACTCTAGGACATAGACCTCACTGTTCTTGGAACCATATAGTATATATAAAAGTGTTAAGAATAAAGTAGATTTGAAAAATAATTATATAAAGAATGAATAAAAAATAAACATATATATAAATAAAAATGTGCCTAAATACATTGGATTGTTTTCTGAGGATTAGTTTTTGCTGAAAACAACACTAGAAGAATTTCAAATGGTGAATATTTTTATATTTGGACACTATTTAGTTCTGTGTGTGTGTATAAAAAGCATATATATAAGAAAAAAAACTTAAAAAAATGAGTTTAATGAGTATGAATTAGTTTAAATACTAATTCAAATACTAAATACTAAAGTAAAACTTTTGAATACCAAAAAATTGATTAAACTAACGGATATTTGTAGTAAATATCGTTCACAATAAGGAAAATTAGTCTAGTGTAGTCTAGACACAAAACACATTTCCAAAAAAAAAAACTATTACACAAATATTGGGATCTTAATGGACAAGTCTATAAGTTGTTAAAAAAACAAAGTACGATATTTTTTTTTTTGACTGAGTTCCAACAACGGTGTGGTTTACGCCTAACAATCCTTCGCTTGCACACCTTCTTCCTGCATGCGCGTCGTTTGTCCCTCCTATCTCAACTACAATAACTTCAAAATTGTATAATCTCTATTTCTCAACATGGTCTTCTCTCAGCTCAGTACATTTGATCCGATAAAGCTCAAATTTTTCAAACCATTCAAATGATAATTAATGCAATCTTCAAAACTACTTAGTCTGATTTGAAAATAGGACACAGGCCACATCTGTTGAAAATGGATTAGGCAGCAACTCTTTGTTAGCTAAAAAGCTCAATTATTTGTTAAGTAGATTATTTATTTATCAGGCTAAATAAGATTAATAACACCTCTTACTTTAAGATCACAGATATTACTCGTTTTAATGAAAGTCAAATGTAGATATTGAGTTCGTACGATATGATCAGATTATTCTCAATTCAGATTATGCGAGTTAATCTTCATTAACTACTTAACCAACTGTAATTGTTGTTGTTGTACAAATGTTTGTTTTCAAACTCTCTTACAACCTTCTTACTCAAGAAATTCTGGATTTCTCCTTTGTGCTCATTAGTATTATTCCAGTTATTGTAGTAATTCTCGCATTATAGCAAAAATCACTTTTTTTGCTTCCCATTATTCGCATGTTTCACACGAAAATTCTGATTGCAGCTGTTCTGAGAGCAATTATGTCATGTGAATGCACAGATAAACCTCATTCTGTAAGAAACCTTAACTCGGTAGTCTGAATTGTTTATAAGGTGGGCGTATGTTTCATTCTTTATTTAACAAAAAGACTAGGTATAAGTATATTTAAATACCATTTATGAAAGGTGGTAGTTAGCAGAAGTACGTCTAGTTATGTAAAACTATCTAATTTAAAGTTGGTTTTGTTCTTTTAAGAGTTTTAATTTTTATTTTTAGAGTTATTTTTAGTATATTTCTATACGTAAATCGTCATCAGGAGTTAAAGTTAAAATTCTTAAAAAACAACACCGACTTTAAAATAGTTTCCAAGTAACAACTCAAAAACTAAAAACAGAATTACTATCTAATTTAAGTTAATCTAAGTTCAGATCTGTTTAGTCTTAGAAATCTATCATTATATATTCGTTGACCCCAATATGCTTTTTAGATTGTTTGAGGTTTTTAGAAGCGGCCCAAACTTCACAAATGGTTTGTATTTGATTCAGAAAACTAAAACAAATATGAATATATCTTAAGAGTTAAAGAAATTTATATGTAAAAAAAAAAAATATACAAAAAAACATTATAGGAATTACTTTTTATTATGACAAAAAAAAAAAATAAAAACAAACAGAATCCAACATAAATAATAATAAATTTTTATCAAGGTAAGTACCTCGAATTTACAGTTTGACGTGTAAATCGTCCTGTTATACCACTCACACCATTTGCAGCAACTACAGCACCGCCAGCATTTCCCCCACTGCTGTTTGTATATGTGCTATCAGAACTTCTTCCATCCATGGAAGAGTCCGAGCAAGATTTGGCAACCATACGCCGATTAATATAATTTGAGTAATCTGTAAAAATATAGAACTGTCATTGTTTATATAGTGGCAAAAAAAAAAACTATAAATAAAATTTAAGGAAAATGCACACACAAAAAGAGGACTCGAGAATGTAAACCACAAATGACAAAAGCGTACTGAAATCCTTTCAGGACTGCGTCTGTCTGTCTATGCAGTTTTATTTGCTTCCATGCATGGCGTTGTTAGGTCAACAACACAAAATAATATAAAACTTTTGGGCCAAAAAAGGGAGTAGGTAGCAGGAACTATAAGCAACTAGAATAACAATAACAAAATAAACATTGCCAAAGCTATTGTTAAGCAATAATTTTTGATAATGAATTTCAGGAATGTTCGATTAATTGAAACTCGGAATTTTGTGTGCTCATTTTTCAAGGATAAAAGCTAAATATAAAAAAATATATATAGGAGTATATATTACCATTGGCTTTTTTTGTAGACAAACCAAAATGCATTGGAACGCTGCTACCCAACATACCTTGTAAGTTGTACGAATGATTGTCGTCCTGTAAGATAAGACAATATTATAGTACGAGTATATCAGTTCAGTAGAGAGAGTATAAATAATTAATATATATAAAATGCCTTAATAGATTAATAAAGATTAATTTTAGAAATAAAGTTCTGATCTAAAGTAAGAATATATATATTTTATAATAATTTTATATTGATTATGTAAATATATAAATAAATTCTAATTCAAAGTATAAGTACAGGGTCTTTTTTTTAGGAACTTTATTCAATATAACGTCAATTATACAGCTGATAAATAGTCTGTCAACTAATATTAATAGAAGGGTTCGAATAGAAATGAAAAGACAACAACAAAAATTTTTAGTTAATTTATTGAAGTTTGGCTGACCATACAACGCTGCTTCGTGTATTGCCAAGTACTCATTGTCAGTGATCTTAGGAAATATAGACAACCTTAAGAATTCATTTTCAATTCGTTAAACTTGTGTTTCCAAATAAAGCTGTAGTTTATAAGCTCGTTATAATTTAAAGCACGGCAAGTGTTTTGGATAGTTTCACTTAACAAATAAGAAAGTGACAAAAAACTTAAACTTAGAACTTGACCATTGAAAGTTTGTGCAGCCTAGGGTACTTGTGAAAAAACACGATTAGTCATCGCTCCTAATTTAACAGGCACGATTTCTAAGCTTCGCAATTGCAGTCGAAAGAAATTATATACGGACTATAAATTAATTTAAAAATTCGAATATTTCCTAAGACAACCGATGATGAGTACTTTTCAATACGTTTCAAGCAAAAATAAATTAAACCAAAATATCTTTAACAATAGTTTCTGGAGTAAGGCTAAGAATAATGATTTATTTTTTTGTGTTCGTGGACATGCTCTGGAGTGCATTAAGATTTAGCGGAATAGTTATACACGTTGTATTGTGAGAGAAAGCAATGGATGGTTAAAGCAAGTCTTCAGTGACTTATATCATCTAGATCAGAGCTGTCCAGATCAGATACGACCGCGGGCCAGTACTGTAAATCATTGGAGGACCGCAGAAACAAATACATATGTTCATAGTTGTTTTGGAGAAAAATGAAAATAAGATTATAATATTAAATTTAGTTTGATTAAAATTGATAAAATATGATAAAAAAAAATTTGATTAAAATTATAAAAACTGTTGTAATTTTCGAACTTATTTAAAGTATATTTGAAGGACTAACACTTTAAACTATTTAAATAATAGTATTGAAGATATCAGAATTTTTAGCTGTAGGATTTTTTATTGATTTTTCTTTGATATATTGTTTATGTATCTTGAAAAATAATGAATATGTACACCTCTTTTTCCACGTGATTTTTTTTCTTTTGGACACAAGCATTACGTCCCCCATTTATATCATTGTGTAAGTAAATACCATTTAAACTTTAATAAAAATTAATTAATTTCAATGTGATATTTTAATGGATAATATATTTTAAAAGGATGTTTTATTTTTTCGATAAAAATAATAATAATTGAGTTAATGATAATAGGTTAGGTTAGGTTATATCGGATCTTAAGGATATACTAAGTCCTATTGTCCCATTGCGTTACCATATAAGAACAGAATGATTTGAAAAATACCTTGAACATGTAATAAAGCCTTAAATGCTCTTTGGATATATGTATTTAAGTTGAATTCCTCAAAGAGTAGAGCCCTTAGCAAAGTCATTCGACGCATGCATGCGCTGGGCAATAATAAAACAGATTTGAGGGATAACGGATAGAGTTGTACCATTTTAATTATAATAAATAACGAAATTAAAAAAATAAGTATTTTTTAAATAGAAAGGTCTTTTGTATAATAAAAAATTACTATAAAGAAATTTTATTTTTTTATCAATTGAATATTTGGCTGACTATACTAATGTGCGGAGTATTGAAAATATTCACCATCAGTGTTTCTTGAAAGTACTACTATTGTATTTAATAATTTGGAAATAATTTTTGTATACCCGAATCAAACCTCGATATTTAGCCACGATTTAAACAACTGACACAATACCGCCCAACACCGTGCTGGACTTATATTGTGGGGTTTGTCTATTTGTGGTCAAAACTCACCAACTAATTTACATACTGTGTTCTATTAGAACAAAATCATAAGCCGGGTTTAGAATATTTCAATAAATTAATCATAATTTTTACTGTTAGGCTTCAGTAATATTCCTTTTTTGTAGAGACTTTGGTTTTATGCACATATATATAATTTTAGTCCCTTTTTTTTAAAAAGTGATTTTTTATTTTCGATCAATTTTTAGTTTTAGTTTTCACAAAATTCAAATAATTATAGATTAATGGTATATTTAAATTATAAATAGTCTTTTGCTAATTAATTTACTTCCAAGAAATTAACTTATTTTGTTGAATTCTTCGATTATTTAATTTTATGTTAATGAGTATGAACATATGTTAGTTAATACAAACTTATATTTCAATACATTTACACAATAACAGTAGTGGAAACACTTTATTTAATTATAAATATTATAATAATTGCTATTTAATGACGAAAATATTACCAAACTTCAAACCATCTATGAGAATTACTGGCACGTAGTCATATGGTCATATAAGTTACCATATGCATACTACATATATATAATACACAAGAGTAACAATATATATATTCCGCAATTAAAAATTAAATTAATATAATTTTATAACATATATTTCAATTGATATTATATATAACATATATACACTATGAAATAATTAAGCTATTTTATTTAAATACAATATTAAAATATACGAAATCAGTATATTTTTATCTTTGATCTTTACGTTATAGCACCTCGTTCGAACACTTTACAAGTCTTATCACATTTCATATTAATTAACTTTATTAATTAGAAGAGTTATTTCCATTATTATTTAATTAAATTTACTTATACCAATTGTATTTACCCATATTTTCAGATTTGCTGGTACTAAGTTGAACATTGGATATAACTGATATACGTCAAGCATTTTATGTCTCATAAACTTTTGGTCTGTTACAAATGGTAGAATCATTTGTGAAACCAATTTTGTTCTCAACATTCCATAGGATAATAATGATTCATATAAAATTTCACTAGTCTCCTGTTAGTTGGTCCGCTAGCAGCGAAAATACAAACACAACTGCCTGCTGTTGCTTTATGAATTTGCATGCTAACCCTGCTAACCCTGCCAACAATGGACGACTATCAACTGAAATGTCTACTGTAACCTACTTCACATGCACATGGGTGCTCCATATGGGTGAACCCTTAAATCCACCGCGACTGACAATAAGTAAGCAATTTTTACATACATATATGCCAACGTAATGACTTAGTTTTGGTATGGAAAAAACTACAGTACATTTTGACTTTATGCATTAATAATCATTTTTGTTTTTCAATTTTTTAATATACAGTGTGAGCTCGAAACAGCCTTAGACTGACAACGATGGGACCAGTAATTGTATTCGTTCAAATAAATTTACTTCGTATGAAAACTGAAATTGGTGCCGAATGCTTTCGTTTAACAGAGCCTTCACTGTACATACATAAGTTGAGTAATATTTCAACCGGCACCTACATGTGTTGCAGTTCCGTGGAATTTATATATTCAATATATGTATATATGCATATTTTCATAGATACTTTATTTACTGTATGTGTATGCGTTTATGTATGCGCAAACAAATATTCATAAATAAAGTGTTTTTTAAACGTTTCATTAAAAATTTTAATTATAACGTCATAAGGTTTAGTTATATTCAATTTATTTATTTAAAACTAAAAACGAAAAAAACTAAGTAAATAATTTAGCTTTTGACTTGATGAAGTTCAAATACCCTTCACACAAAGTTATTGAGACTTATTTTAAAGATTAAAGCCATACGAAAGCAATATCTGATTCAACTGAACAGATTTCGAGATTTTGTTAGCTTAAAAATAAAGGAGTATAGACTTTTAAATGGTACTATTTATGGTATTATTGGTGAATAATGATTTCGTGTCTATCAAAACTATGCGGAACTATATCCAGGATATCTGAATTTTCCATATTTACATACATAATTGTGTGGCAAATCGTGATTCAAAAACTAACGATTGACCCATATTTGTAATTTCTGAGAATGAATTTTCATAATCAATGCTCAATAAAAAATGTACACAGAGAGCTTTGCAAATTTTTTGGTCAATTAAATTCATGCTGTATCTCACTAGCAGAATACTCGATGTTGGCTTTCAAGATTGTAATCGGTTCTAATTAATTCGCATAAACCAAAAATATTAGTCCAGCGGTGACAAATCATACTTGTTTCAAATCATAAGCAACGAATTCACAAATGGATATTACTAGTGTCTAGAGGGTTTATTACCACTCGTCTTTTAATAAATAAATGGTAAGCGTGGACTTACTAAGGACTTCGAGACCATGATTGACTCACAATAAAGTTCTCAACAGATCCACGCTTATCATATCTCAGGAAGAACGACGTCTCCCCCGTGCAGTAAGAATTGTCCTAACTCAAACAGTTACTTGTCACGCATAAACAGGTTTATTCTTAATGTGTGTCCAAACTGCAGTTCTATCCCTATGACATCGCCCATATATTTTCTTCCCTCACTGCACACACAAACCTCCGTATATGCAGCCGTTTTTTGAATAGTCGATTTGGTTAATTGTACATTTTTTCTGAGCACTGATTTTAAACATTCCCACAATTCGCAAATGTTGCTCGGTGGTCAGTCTTTTTATGTTGGTTTGCCATCATTTTATGTATGTGTATAGGCTATAAGTTTGATGACTTTCTAACGAATTAAGTTAGTATTTTGACAGTAAAAGTACCGCTGAAGCCGTATTAATCGCTTAACGCACTCAACTACAAGAAAATAAGTCATATTTAATAATATCCGAATGTATAGACAATGATGAGTTTGAATGATCTGGGCTCACAAATAGGCTATTAAAAAAATCATAACATAAATTATAGATAATAGTTTAATAATAATAATAAATGCTTATAATAACATTATTGTCTTAATAAATATGAACAAATAAAATTTAGTCGTACTGCTACGACATCCACTTAATGGATTTGATGACTTGTTTTACTGACAATTTAATCATTTAACAATTGTTGGAAAAATTGATAAGTCCTTTAGTCCTTCAGTTTAGTTAGAAAGTCTTAGTTCGTTATTGAACAGAACTGTGAGAAAGTTAGTAGTGTTCTTTTGTTTGCTAAATCAATTATTCATATAATTTTTGAACAAAATTTGAGTGAAATTGTAAGAATTTTGAATAAATTATTAAATGCTTCTTTAAATGAATACTAACTGCAACTATGAAGTGAATAACGAAGCAGTTCCAATATAAAATAATTTTATTTTCGTAACAAAACTGGTGACTTTACAAGTAGAATGAAATTAGTAAAATAATTATATATGTGAAATTTTGTGTATTTTATACAGGGTTATTCATTTTTTGGTTTCAAAAGTAAACCTAAATATTGTACATTGAGTTTGTGTCGCATTCTTGATTCTATATAGTATCTTGATCTAGTTATTAGGTGTAATATACAACATGATTGGAATGTCTTCCATTGGACAGTAGTCAATCTTTTTAAGGTAGTTTTTGATGACTTGTGGGCACATAGCTGGACCATAGGCCGGTCATCTCTACTGATGTGAGTTTATAAAGTGTTTTGAAATTGGAGGATTATTACCATAGACACGATCCTTTGCATAATATTACAAAAAAGTAAGTCTAGTGATGACAAATCGCATAATCTGAAGTTATGAACTTTATATATATATATATATAATCATATTCGAAATGATGTTTATAATGCAGGAAAAAAGAATTCAATCGTCATATTAATTGTATATATTTTTAAGATAAAATCTAGGAGACAAGTCTATGATGTTTAAAGAAACATTAGAGAATGTCAATTAAATTTCCAGCTCTTTACTAGATTATAAGGAAGAAGTACAAAATTAAAACAACTTAAAGATTTTTTTTTTATTAGAATATAATACCAAAATAAGGACATCATTTATTTGAAACATAAAATCGAAAAGGTAAAGACTGTCACATTTTATTGTTTGAAAAATCTATGAGAAACATAAAACAAAAAACTAATAAATAAAAATCAATCAAATAATGTAAAAACAAAAATTTAAAAAAGAATATACTATATGCCGTATTTGAAATGAATACTTATTAAATTCAGCAAATAAAAATTAATGTCTTCGAAAAATTAATGTCATTCCGTAGGATTCTGATAAACCAAATAAATTGTCCTTTTAAACCAGTCAGTATTACATTTCAACTAATCTACAGAACTTTGAATACGAGAAGATAGAGTAAAAATCATGGAGAGAACAACAATTAGTACCTTAAACCTCGATTGAATAGGTTACATTATTGATAATAATTATACTTCAAATTAATATTTTGTATTACTAAAATAAATAGATATTAAAATTTTAATATCAATTTTTTAGATAGTAAGATAACAAAAAGTAAAAATCTATCTAATAGTTTTTAATTAGAAATTAATTAAAAAAAATTAAAAAAATTTTTACTTTTCAATATAGACATTAAGTCGTTAAGCTTAAGGTAGGAGTAAAAGGGGCCAATTGGTTGATAGAAGCAAAAGTTGATGAATAGGAAAACGTGGAATGCATGGGAAATACTCGTAAACGAGAGTTAAAAGAACATCATAATCAACACTACTAATATAAATGCATAGAAAAGTTTTTATTTGTAAAAAATATAGTATATATTTGTATAGTTTTTAGAAAATATACATTTACTTATCATTATTAGTTTACATTCCTTAAAGAGCATTGCGTTAACATACATATGACAACAGTAAAATTGTATTATTATGAATAATTGTTTATATTAAAATAATTTTAAATAAACTAAATACTCCATATAATCTCTAGTTTTTGTGCATATGATTAAAATAATAAGCTTATATGATATTATTTTTAAGCAAATTTAGATCACAATACAACATTTAAAGCAATAAAATGGTAAGACTTATAACCCTATATCTCATATATGCCTCTCTCTTGAAATAAGACTATCCTCTGATATGATTTAATTTCTAATTATAGTATAATATTGTTTTTTATTCAGAGTACAAAATAAAACAAAATAAAATATAATAAATAAATAAAACTAAATAAGAAATAAATATATAAAACTTATTGAATAAAAAATGTATGAATTTTAAATATTTATTTTAAATAAAAAAAATAACTTCAAATAAACAAAATAAATAAAACTTAATAATAAAAAAACATAAAACTGAAAAAGAAATAAATAAAAAAAATAAATAAAATAACATAAATATATATAAATAATTATATAAAACGAAATAAGTTAAATAAAACTATATTAGTAAAATAAGAGTAAAAGGTAAAATAAAACTAAATAAGTAAAATAAAATTTAAAAATATAAAAACTCACATTCGCTGAATTTTGTTGAAATGCTGACAAATCCTTTGAATTTCTGCTTCCGTCAAAGGTGCGTGCATTATTCCTACGTGTTAGATTATCATCCGATAGATTACTGAAAAACAAATATTAATAGTTAATATATAAGCGAATATAAATATAAGAAATTAAAACTTAAACAAACCTGCCGCTGCCACTGGTGATAGCAGTTGTACTCGTTTCGCTTTGTGGCAAACACTGATAACTTGGCTTATTGCGATTTTGACTTTTCCTATTGGCACGACGCTTCATAGAAATTGTCGTAACAGAACCTACACCAGATAATATCCATTCAATATCAGGCTCCAGTCGTGTACTATCTTCTAATCCATCATTGTTTGTTTGGAGTGTTGGGACACGCATGGTATACTGTATTAAGCCATCAGCCGTTACAAGTGGCAATTGTTTGCGTGTCAGACGTGCCTGCACCGCATCCACAAGCGCCTCACCATCGTCACGTGTTGCACCAATGTTCTGTACAATATCTAAGACTGTAAGCGGCGCGGTTATTTGACCCAAAATTGCTAACACTTCTAACGCAGCCTGACGTACGCGTCGCTTACGATTCAGTGCAGCATATACTGCGTTGGTAATACAAGTTGTCGTGTCAAAGCAAGTGCTGGGAAAGGTCATCAAAGCATACATAACCATTTGGAGTGCATTTTCTCGAAACTATAATTATAAACATATATTTATGCGAGAAGTCATTTTATATGCAGATATATGTGTGGTAATAAAGCGAAATAAATGCATTAAGGTGCCTGTAACTCATTGTGATAATTACGGAATTCATAATTTTTACAATTGCATTAATTATACCGGAGCAAAACGGAAGTTTGCAGTTGCAAATTTGTGCCTCAAACATAACTGGGTCAGCAGAGCCCAAATAATTATGGAGGCAATTTATAATTTGTAAACAAATCTGAGGTTTCGCTGTTAATAACAAATTGTAATTATCACAATACACAATTTATAAAAATTACAGATAAGGAGCCACCATTTCTGCTGACCACATATACATTACACATTGGATTCTTTGATTTCTTGAAACCGTAAAGGTACTGTAGATGGCATGCAACAAATTAGCTTTTGAAATTAGAACTTATTATGAATTTCGTATATATTTATAACCATTGGCCCCAATCTATCTACTATGTTAAATAAGTGATTACTTACTCTTGAGCTTTTTGCATGCATAAAATCTTGCGATATCAGCTTAAGTAGTATTGCCGCTGGCGGTAGACGCTGCATTAGCGCTTTACATACACGATTAGCGCCAGCGCCGCCTTGACGACATAGCCCGCTCATTATCTGCGCTGTGCGGTCCTCCAGATTGTCTAGAGGCAGTCGTGTTATTAAATTCATTACTAAACGACGCTTCTCCTCTGCTACTTCGGGGTTACGTTCCGAAGACAATAGCGTTCGGAGCAGTGTGTCCAGACATGGTTGCACAAGTGCCAAATTTTCAGTGCTTCGTAATGCTTGCTCAAGCTGTATGACGCCTTGTAAGCGATGACGCCAATCCTAGTAAATAAACGAGTATTAGTTATTGAATATGAATGAATAATAGAAATGAAATTTATTAATACAATTTAAATATTTGACTTTAATGATGTTAAGTCTGCTGCGTAATGAGTTATTTTCCATTCTATTGAAGTCTTGTATCGACATAAAATATTTTAGCTTATCCATTAAATTCGATTTCTTTTCTACTTCTCATTCTATATTTTGTGTTTATTTTACTTTGAACAATGTTTGTTCCAATTTGTTTAAAACTGTCAATTGTGGGCGACATCTTCGACGGCGTATGCAAAACAAATGTAAACAACAGTTCTTGCACAACTGTTTCAAACAGTGGCGGGCAAAGTGTAAACTGCGTGTAAAGCGAATGCAGTGAAAATGTTATTTCATATGTAGGCCGTGTGGGAGTTCGAGTAAATTTAGGTAAAGTAAATTGAAATCTTCTAGGAATTTTTTCCACTGTACTTATGTAAATATTTATTTACTTATTTATTTATTGCACTTATTTATTATTTTTGGTTAAAAGTTTTCAAATTTATTTATAAAACATCTTATAAAATTTTCACAGCAGTAATACCTAATCCACATAATTTTTAGCTAATTTACCCTATTCGAAATTCTGGTAAATACCAACATTTTCAGCCATACGGAGATAATTTACTATTTCCCTCAATTTACCATCAATTTACTCGAACTCGCACACGGCCTAAATCGAAATCGTAAATATAATTATAATATACAAATGATTTATGTGTAAAATGGCAATAGATTGATATTTACTATTAGCGCAGCAGTACATATTTACACTGTAGCTATGCACATTAATTGAATGTTGACCACCACTGGTTTACAATAAATGCTGACAATAACAATTTCCCTACATTATACACATAAACTTTTGTGCAATAGATATAGAATTTTTGAAAGTAGAATATTTTATATTTTCTTAATAGATGTCGAAAATGAATACATAATAATATGAAGGTAAGTGTACTCAAACCGAATGTGTTAATTCGATATTTTGTGAAGTGATAAGCCATGTAAATCTCAATATACTTTTTAAATTATTTTAGATAAAATTAAAAGTGTACATTCAAATCAGCTGATTTTCCTTTCTTCAAATATTAACTGTAAAAATCTTTAGTGTATAGGATCAGCTGTTATGTAACCGAATAAAACTTACTATTGACATCCATTTCGATCGAAAAATTGTCTTGATAAGTACCAAGATCCACAAAATTTTAACATTTTGGGAAATTTTTTTAGTAGTATTATTAGCAGTGTTATTAGCTTTATATTAACTTCATTTTACATTTGTTGTATTACATAAAATTAGTAACAATTATATTATATATCTAAAGCTTACAGCTATAGCATTTTAGCCTTTGCAAGCAATTGCAATTGCCATTGCAAGCTCGTACAATTGGATTATTTCAGCCCCCTATTGCATTATTTCATTATTTTAATGTTGTTATTTTTTCTCTTTTATTATTCTCTATTTTAATATTTTTTTATTTTATTATTCTATTCTATAATTGTATATTCTTTTATTCTATCATTCTACTGTTATATTATTTTATTATCCTATTACTCTACTAATGTATTATTCTCTTATATTTATATCTATCATTCCATATCATTTTATAACGATATTTTTGTGTTATTCTCTGATTCTGTAATTTATTCTTCTATCATTCTATATTATACCAGAGGTAAGACATCACATTTAGTACATATTTAATGTACATATGTTTCAATACTTTTCGGTATACATTTTTTCGAGTGTATAATTAAACTAGTAATTTACTGTACCGAAACAAATCGTTGACTGCACATTGTTAAGGTGTCGTGAGGTTGTCACTTGTCCAGGTGTTGTCAACTTCTTAAGTTGGTTCTAATCGATTAGAACATTTGGTATTCCCTTTGCTTTGAATTTACGATTTTGTCTGCTGTTAATATTTTCAAGTTTTGCTGGAGCGGTGGTTAAAAATGTATTCATTATTCACACTCAAGGTTATGGGAGGTTGAAGTTTCTTATGCCGGTTTTCTAAAGGCAGAACCAAGTTATTGACTCACTGGAAGGAATAAAAAATTCGTGTTACGTGCATGCACGGGTGTGAATACAAAATTGATATTTCTGTCCAGTTGGGGTTGGGTTGCACTTAGAACTCCATATTTTTTGCACTACTTGAACGTATAAATTAACATAAATGAAGGCATATAAAGCGTAAAATGTCACAATTACGATTCTTTAAAACATTTTAAAAGTTTAAAGGAAGTTTTCAACTATTTTCGTATTTGATTTAAAGGCACACATTATTCTATTTTAAGTTTGAAATGAATCACAAGTCTTCACAGTATTCTTTAAGCATTTGAATCTATTTTGGGAGAAGGTTTTCCATCTGACAATAAATTAAGTTCAAGTTTGCGTATCTCTTCGATTTTTTACTATTCTTACTCGACAGATGCGTTTCCTGTTAGTCACACTTTTACACTGAAAGTATTCATACTGCTCAGTCTTAAGTATTGTTTAATTTGTAAACAATTTGTGAGCTTAAATTCAATTATTGTGTCTTCGATTGAATGTAGCAGCGGAAAAAGAAGAAATTGATTTACTTTCTATTGACGAACAAGGGCAATTTGCCGCTCATGGTTAAGTGGCCAATTAATGGTCAAACTAATTCCTATTATGACACCAAATTGAGTAGTTGTGACAAGTTAATTTCAACTAAAACTATTCGAATAATTTTCAATATATTAAGTGTTTTTTGAATAAGTAACATACTTTCATTATATTTTGAATGCAATTTAAAAATAATATTTTCTTTTACGTTTTTTTATTTCGAGAGTAGAAACAATACTTTATTCCTTCACATATAGTCGTTACCAACTACGAGTATCATTCTCAACGGAATTGTAGTTCCGCAAACAGAAACACCTTGGTACGTACCTTGATATTCACTTTGACAAATGCTTAACTTGGTGGTAACATATCGAAACAGAAAGGACACAAATAAAGCTCAAGGCTATAAGCCTTCGCTGGCTAAACGGGTATTAGTCTCACTTATCTATAGAGTCTAAGTCTTGTTATATAATCATGTCATTAAACCAATCTGAATGTATGGCTTACAGCTATATGGCAATGCCTGCTCGTCAAACGTAGAAATTCTGCAAAGATTCTAAGAATGATAACTGGTGCACCCTGGTATATCACAAATGAAAACATGCACTTTGATTTGGAAATTCCGATGGTTAAAATTAAGTTCAAAACTTGAAAACGATATGAATCCGCTGGTTAGACCTCTTGTTAATATGATAAATTCCACTAGACTGAAATGAAATGATATACCAGTCATCCTGCTTTCGTAAAGATTATCCTGTTTAATTCAACTTTTATAATTCATTGTAGTATGTATAAATAAAATAATTTGTTATGAATTTTATGAGTTTTTAAGATTTCAATAAAACTTTCAATAAAAGCGATTCAATAAAGGCATATTGTTAAATAAAAAAAATAAAATCGTTAAAGGCGTTTGGTTATCATCTTCGTCCCCTTACTCTTCACTTTTGACTCATTCTGTTTTTTCCTGATTGTCACATTAATTTCACAATTAGATTTGATAAAGGGTAACTACTGCTTGGGTCATTATGACATATTCCGGTTCTTAGGCTAAATAGTCAATCATCAGTATGCGTAAGCGATGGAACAAAAGGAATAGCGGAATGTTTTCAAAAGGTCTACAAAAATCGTAACAATCATTCAGTGAAAATAGAATTGCACGTACTTTTTTAAAACGACAACGGTATGACAAAAACCATCATTTTTGATTATGTTGTCTATTTTTTGGAGTAGATTTGAAAATATAGGTGTAACATATGTAGTTTCAGAAGAGTGATAACACAATGCATCCTGCTTAGAATTTATTATACAAGCAATTTCACATTTTGGTGATTTGAATTGGCAATCAAGATCAAGTAATTTCTCACCATTGGAGTTTTCGTTTTGGGGTTACATAAAGAGTCGTATATATACGGCCAATCCTCAAACTCTTGACGCTATTAAAATGAATATCCGTCATGTCATGACTGAGCTATTGCCAGCTATGTGCCGGCAAACCATCAAACCATTCTTCAAAAGGAGCCACATACATACAGATGTCCCGTGAAGACATTAACATAATTTAGTATTTCACACCTAATGGTAAGGTCCAAACATAATATTGTAATAAAAATTGAATAGAAATCTCAATTACATATGGTTTTCATTTGTGTTTACTTATAAAATCAGAAAGTATTTAATTCTGATCTATACCTTGAGTGCCAAAAAATAACAAATCTGCTACTGATTTTATTTAATATTCCAATTGTCTAGTTAAACAAACGCTTTTGTATTAATCTCTGAAGTGTAATAAAATTAAATTAATAGTAAAAGATTTTCTTTTTAATAGTTTTAATATAAAGCTTAATTATTTTGGTGTTCTTCTATTGTTGGCATACCGTGCTTCCGTGACATTAACCTGAATTTTCGCATGAAAACGTAAGTTGGCCGCATTTTCTTCGTAGCATTTCTGGTGCTTCAGTGGGCATTTGGAATATTTTTCCACTATTGTTAAGGAAAACAAAGGACTTTGATTACAATAAGTGCGTAGAGTGATTTGTATATTTCAGGATTTTTTTAGCTGAGGTTACTGGTGACATATGTTATTGAGGTCAGCAATTGTCCGTACCGGCATTTCAAGTTGTTTCCCTTAGAAACAGTGGACGGTGTTGCCGCCACACAATAGCGGCATATGCTTTATGGATGTAACATGTACCCAATAAGGGTTTATATACTAGCTTCTATTTGATGAGAACCGGAAGTTCTGTAATTACAAGCATTTTTCATAACGTTGCAATACTTAAATGTATGGCGTTGAAAGAACTGTTCGTTAATATGCCAAAATGTAATTACTGAAGTCATAAGAAAAAAGAAGTCCATCGGAACAATACGTATATTAATTTTAATGCATCCATAAACATTACTTATAATGGACGTAATGAGAGTTTTCAGAAAGTAATTCATATTTGTAAATACATTTGTTTTATAAAATTCATAAAATTAAATTATATTTCATTGTTAGAATAATCGAACAATAAATCCAAGAAATTATTTTCTAGAAATACATCTGTAATTGATATTTATTAGTATCTGGGATAGTGATCGACTGACAAGCTTAAAGTTCAATCAAAGTAGATCTGTACTCAGTACTGAGTTCTTAACAGAACAAGCTCCTTAGTTACAGGAGTTTTAAAAGAAGGAACTAAGGAACTTCTATTTTTTAAAGAATATTTTCATATTTTGTAAAAAACTAACAACTTCCATACCAGATTTAGTTAGTGAAATAAAGTCAAGAATTCCTATTAAACAGTTGATTTGAAACCTTAACAGCCTTAAGAGCCTTAAGTTGTAAGGTTAAGCTAGGCGATTCTCTCAGTTATAGCAATATAGTCTACGATTGTATTTTCTCATAATTATTACACTTTGCAAAAATGAAGAGAAGAAGTAGTTACGAAAAGTGTGATGATGTTCTAGAATATTGTGCCATATTCTCTATCCAACCAGGAAGAACTAGTATATTTCTTACTTTTCGTTGTTTTATTAGGTACAGCAGTAAAATAATTAGTTATTATGTATTAGGTACAACTTCAAAAGAAGTTTCCAACAGAATAATCAAAAACGATATAGAAAATTCGTGTTTATAATTGGTGCTCTGTCAAGCTCTTATAAAAGCAGACGATATAGTACTGATACTGAACACAGAAAATATACTTGAATATGTGATCAACCTAGGTACGTACTTAAAGACAAAGAAATTAGGACTAACGCCAAAAACACGAAGAAATGCGAGCATGACAAGAAGTGATGAATATATCAAATATAAAAGCGCCTCTTACGGAGAAATTCAATTATAACAAGCTGAAATATGGAGTTATCTGCGTACCACTTTATACTAATGTACAAAAAGACATTATGAATTAAGCGATTGAGTTGTAAATGCAATAAACAGATACCAATATTTGAACTACATCATATATTTCAACTATATTGAACTATATATCATTAATTTGGTTCGTACACGGCAAAGAAGAGCTGTAGAAATGAAATGCATTAATAAATATTATTATTTGGAATAATATTAATTTTTTTTATTGCCTTTTTTTTGACAGTGTCTGTATTGACTAATATAGGAAATGCAACCCTGCGATTTTTCATATCTTGGATGAAATATTCACATCTACAATATACTGAATTTCTTATTTCAAGACTCATCGTAGCTTTTAAGATCATTAATTTGTACTTAATATAAACATATTTTCAATAAAATAATCCTTATCAATCATAAATACTTTTCCTCTAGTTTATTTCTTTGTTATGTTAATAATTAATATTTAAAAACCGTTTAGTTTTCTCCAACGACTCACAAAACCAAACATATCCAGCCACTTGAAAGACATTCCTTCTTTCTTAATTTTCTTGTACCCAAAGTATAGTAAAAGAAGGACAGTTGCAATTTTCAAGCATTTAAATGCAGGAAACAACCTCTTATTCTCATTGTCATCATCATTTGTAGGAGTGACATCAACACCGAAAGGGAAATAAAACTGACGCCACATGTAATCTTCATTAGAGCAGTTGAAAGCTTCTTCAGAAGTAGTTATTGCAGAGTCTGTGCCATAACCCATAATCGATGATCCTGTATTTGATGAGTCATCATCAAAAAAATTTTGCGGTGGGGTAATGACAGATAGAAAGTCAAGAGACTCATTATCAGATTCGGAATCCTAACAAATGAGTTATATGAAACTATTCTATTCATATAGGTATAAATAATAATATATATTACCATCTTTTATAACAACAATTCGAATATTCTTGTTGAGATATTATTTGACTACAAATGAAAAGTCGGAAATGAAGCATACAGTCCAAATAAATGCTGACAACTAAGTTTTTATAAAAACTTGTTTTTTGTAGTATAGTACGCAATAAAATCTGTTCACTAAAAGTTGTACTAGATCTAGTTCTTACAAGTGGGAATAATTTATATGCTATGAACAAAGAACACTAGTATTCTTTGGTTATGAAGAAAGGGTTAGCAGTATTTTTAGATATTATATCTATTAGTAAATATAAAATTGTGAATAAAAATTGCTTTGAGATAAATTTATGTATTTATTTATAATAGTATTTAATAATTATTTAAATATTGTTAGTGGCAATAATGCTTCCGATTGTTAAATCTAGAGTAATTTAAACTTAAACACGAATTTTTAATTGGTATATCTCAAGCGAAGTATATAATGCTTGAAATTCGTTTTAAGACTCCAGATATTTTCCCTAATTAATAAAATTAATCTGAAATTAATAACTGTCTTATGTTATTTTGTATCTTAAATACATATGGCAATTGCAGCATTTGCAATATTTGGTTTGTTCCCGTACTTTTCAAGCAAGGGTCAATTAAACTTGTGAATGAGAATGATATTGTAGTAGTATATAGTATTTAGAGTAAGTATTTAGTATAAGTGTTTAGTTCATAAGTTTAGTAATTAGTTTATCATTGTAATATTATACATTAGAAAATGTACATGGCAACTCTAGTTTGTCAAGTTCAACTGATGTGTATCATGAAAATAAAGGAGTCAGTATATTACTGACAACCGAAGAGGTGATGCGTTTTGTATTTAGAGTTGCTTGACTACAATATCAAATATCCTTTCTTAGAAAAGCAGTTCCCACAAGAGAAATGTTTAAAATATAAAATATGTATCATATGTTTTATATGTAAAATGTAAACAAACAACAGCTGAGCTATAAACAAAGGCACTAAGGAAGTAAGAATTCAATAAAATCTTAGTTTTTATTATTTAAACATGTAACTAATATATATGATGTGTACATATTAATTATATATTTAGTTTTTTTGTGTGATATGTTATTAAATGAAGTTTATAAAAGTTCTATCAGCTGCTTAAATGAGCTCATTATAATGTGAACGTTCACTCATTAATTTAAATGATCAAGTTCCTAAATGAGACAGTGTGAATGTACTATTAGCCAGTGTGGACAAATAGTAAGTGAAGGTGGTAAAAAATGGTAAATAAATTCATTTTTTAAACGAATGAACTCTTTTTTTTAACCATATCTTAAAAGACATGCATGATTTACTAACTAATGTCTTTTTAACCTATGTTAAAAAGGCTGTCTTCTACTTTATTATTTATACTCACTTAACGTAATGTTTAAGATGTTATTTTTTCTTAGTGGGATTGGGAATGATTAATGACATAAATATTTTTAAAAATAAATGATTTAATAAATTAATAATTGAATAACGTCATTTATTCGTAGTTCAACTGGCAGGGCTAGAAATATGCAATGACCAATTAAAATTAATGGAATTACTTTCTTTGTTCGAGATTTGCATGTCCTTTTCAATTAACGAAATTCACTCAAGCAAATAATAAAAAATTGATAAAAATTCTTTGTTTTCAATTTAAAGAAAAATTATTTTAAATAATTCAAATTCTTGAAGTCTTGAAGTCTTGTGACGTGTGTCGGACTGGTTACAGTATCTTGACATGCTAGTATTTGGATTAGCAATGGAAATTCGAATTTAACGACTGCTGCATTTTGAGTGCCTTAAATTTATATTGTTTGTTGTTTCCATAACATATAAAATAATAAAATAACAACAAATTAAAAATTAAATATTTAAATATTTGGAGTTCTTATTCACGAATTGCATCCAACATTGTTAACAGTTGAATTCTCCTGGTAAGTATCGCTGGTCAGTTTAGCTCACGCGATATAACCGACCAACACATGCCTTTTCCCAAATATATTAAATTTGCTCCATTTAAGTCCTTACTTTTCCTTACATTGCACATAATAAACAAAAAAAAAATATATAATAAAAATGAAATAAAAAAAAAAAGAAATATAGAGCCGGCTGAACAGCAGCCACACTGAATTTAGGTCAAACCGAAATAATGAAACATTAACCAAATTGCCGCTTCCACACCTACGGGAAGAGGAAGGAAGTCGAACTACAAGTCGCCATGGATGAAGTCAGGATATGACGCTGATATGAAATGCGAATGGCTGACGTTCCGTCGGGTATTAGTAACGAAATGACTGAAAGAAAAATAATAACAATAAGTAGAAAGGGAAATAATCACAAATAAATTGCACGTAAGAATTTTAATATTCGTAAAAAAAGCCGCCATGAAATTGCCTAAGAAGTACTTGGAATTGCTGCAGTAATGACAAAATTTCTCATGTTCCTTACTGGAAATTTACTTTAACATGAAATATATCTCCAGATTTCAGGCGTACTTCTGTTGGGTCATACGTGCAATACAGGAAAACTGGGTTAAGTATGCACGGTTTTAATTTTTTGTTGTTGTTTTTTTTTTTGGCCACCATTAAAAGTGTATGGGAAACCACAAAATATGGAAAGTAATCCACATGTTAAAGAATAAAATATGAGCTAAAAAAATGGATATTATTTTACTAAATGTTTTGAGTAACGCAAAATAATTAACAATTTATTACTTTCATTAATTCAGTGTGAAAAGATTTTGTTCGCAATTCTACATATACCATATAAGTAAATTTTTTTATTCCAAAGTTCTTATTTCCATTAAAAAATATTTCACACATTTATGCATAATAATTTTTATTTTGACGAAATAAAAGTACATGTACTTCAACTTTCAATATCTAGAAATGCGAATTCCACAGAACAAATGTAAAAGACGTGGTTACAGTCTGCGTCTTTTCTGCTAACAAAACTCTGGTGAAGTTTTGGGGGTGAGGCATGGCATATCTTCATCCTATTGACTATCTGAATGAATCTTCATGAACTTCATCATCAGTTCATTATACTCCCTAATGAGCTTAGGGCCTACTCTATGGATGACACAATATATATGTATGTATATAGTATTTTTCGACACAGTAATAATGTAATATGACACATGTTTTTGTTTTAGGAATAATAATCTCATTTCATTAAAGCCTGTTTTAAATAAACTATACATCATCATCATGTTTTCAAATTCACTCAATAAATTGTTATAGTCTAATAGATTCATATTATAGATAATAGAATATTTAGTGCAACAGTTACTTGGAAATCAACGAAAAAAGCCTAAAAGCAGTAATTTGCACCCAAGGGAAGTGAAAATGTTGCTATTACAGACATGTATTTCTGTCTGTAAGCTCGATTCCAAATAAACCTCAATCCACCCCAGTATGGTAAGTTGCATAAGTTCGAATTTTTTATTTTTACTATATAGTATATTCAATCAGTCGTAAGTTTCTTCCTCCTGCTTTTGTGTGTAATATGAATACTTTGTGTAATTACGCGTCGCTCCGTCTGAACATGAATGAATTTATACAATACAAAATAATAAAATATAATTACAGTTACTGCGAGATACAAAGGTACTCTGTTCTTGCATATCCTGCCAAAAAAACATGTTAACATTTCTGTTAAAGCGCATTTATAACGCATATGTTAACGCATATATTTACTCATACGCGAGACTGCATATCCCAGTGACCTATTTTACCCCGTCGAAGGGAAGGATACTGTTTGGATTTTAATGTATTTCTAACTTTAGGCTTAGTGGTCATTATTATTGGTCATGTATGATAATTTATTACAAACTCAATTTCCCTCTATATTAGTATGGATACTTGTGTATTAATATAAAAGTACATGCATGTATGTATATATATTAATTAAATAAAAAGTAACGTCTGACTTTACCAGTAAAGCATTTATATATATATATATAAATACCTATATATAGATATTATTTTATATATTTTATTTTTCGTTCATAATTTCAATCATTTAAATACTCTGAATCAAGTTAAGGATAATTTCAAAAAGTACTGGTATCAGGGTGTGATACTAAATGCGATACACGTGATACAATTAGGTAATATTTAAATTATATATATAAACAGACATGGTAATGTGGTTTCAAAAAGTGCTTTTCCGAACTTTTGAGGTCCCGGAAGTTAGAGGATAAACATTTTAAGCAAGAGGTAAGATGGTATACCATATGCTGATTTAAAAAATTTTTTAGAAACCTGTGCTAAAAATATGTATTTATATTGTAAATTTACTTCTAAAATATATATGATGCGCTGAAATCTGTGGATTTTAGTCTGTAGTATTTATTTTTATTTCTATGTATATATGTGTGTATTAAGGTTAGAAACCTGTGCTAAAAATATGTATTTATATTGTAAATTTACTTCTAAAATATAGATGCTGTTGTATATTTAAGAACTTGAACAGAGAATATGGTTAGTAAATACACTGAATACAGCACCATATGTCGAATACGAGTTATATTGATACAGAAATGCCCTGAAGGAGAGTTATATTAATCTAATCCAGATTATAAAACAATGACTCATAGAGAAAAACGTGAGTGTTTTAGCAAATAAGGACACATGATTTCATAAAAATCCCGATGTAAACACAGTCCAAACGTATCTTTCGTATAAATATAGTATATTGGATATTTCTTACATCTTTTGTCGGGGCAAATATAATCGAACTCAATAGTAACACTTTTGTAAGCAGGTGATGTTGAAAATGTTATTTTACGTGGAACTCTTTACGGTACTTTAACTATATACAAAGAATATAGATTCAGATATTCAGTAAAAAGTATCTTAAATAAAATGGACATGATAAATCAAGTGAAATAAAAGTTGACTATTATAAGTTAATTAATTTTGTTAAAAAAACTTTAGAGGACAGGGACATATTTAATGTTTGTTTTTTATATTAGAAACATGTATGTATATTGAATATTCTTTTATATTAAAAACATCTAATTGATTTTCAAAAAAACATATGGCTGAAACCTTATCGTACACATCTTGTATAATTGTATCAATAAATAAAACTTAAGAATCGACGCATATTATTTATATTTGAATTATTAAGAAAGATATTCGAGGCTATGATGCAAAGATGGTAGCTCAATTATATATTATATATATTAACAAATACACTAAATAGTATGAAACTGAAATTAATTTATAGTAAATTAGAGCAATGTATTGTAATTTTAAAAAGTACTTCATTGAATCATTGATGTGCTTTATTCATGGTAAAAAAATTTATGTGCTTTTAGACAGCACAAAAAATATATGAAAAATGAATAATGTTCTGTCATTGTTGAACTTATAGTACGACTTAGTTTCAAAAGCAAATTTCCAAGGTTTCGTATTACCCAGGAAATAAAATTTAAAATATTTTATCGAGATACATTTCTTCTTATTTTATCAAAGAAGTTTTTAAAAGAATTTTAATGATGAATTAAATTCATTGCATAATCCGACTCATTTAGAAAAGAATAATGGATATGCTAAGACGAACGATTCCTAGAAAATAGAAACAACTTTTGTACCGAAACTTTATTTCTAAACATCATGTGATAGTAGAATATCACAGGTAAACAATAACTGGGAAAGTAACGAAAAGACTTATTAAAAATCAATGAAATTGTACACCTTTTATATAAAATATTATAAATTTTTATGATTGACAAGGCATTGACAATAATGACTTTAATATAAAGGATTAGTAATTCAAACACATATTTATTTTTAATTAAAGTCTTTTCTTAGGATCCTATCTCTTGTTATGGTACCGCGTCTAACGCTTGTAGCAGTATGTTACATTCATATTTCCTTGGACTATTTCAATACAGCTTTCAGAAGTGCGTGTGAGATTTAGCATATTTTCGGATACAATCGCCCACTTTACAATGTTTGCCCTATAACTTCCAACTGCCACTATTTTAAATAAAACTATTTAGTATAATTTTTGCTCTACTTTCGATTTAAAATTTTAGAGCTTCCTCCATGTGTGAGTTGAAAGGCACACAAACGACATTTCGATAAAAAAAAATGTTGTATATTTTCATTGTATTTCAATGATTTTATTATTGTATTCTTTTCTGGTATTGACACAGTTTACCTTTTCCAATTATGAATCATAAATAAAACATGAAAGGGAATCCTTTTCACAGGTGTTGCTACCAGATAAGCAATATCGCAGGTGCTGGATGTGCGGTGTATTTGTGAGGAAGTGAAAGTTAGTACTCTATTTGGAGTATTTAGAATCATTTATTTATTTATTTTAATTTTGTTTTAGTGGTGCATGTGGAAAGTTTACTGAAATCTAGGTTACCTTCGTACAAGTTGGAGAAGAATGACTTTTAGATGCAATCACTTTGAGAATGAAATGAAATATGGAGTATACTTTTCACATATCGAACTAATTTTTTTATATAAAGTATATATAAATAAAATAAATAATTTCATTATATTACTTGCATAAAATATAATTCTCAAGTACTTTAAGAGATATCCCTTATATAAATCTGTTAAAATTTGTCTGAGTAAGTGATGGTTAGTGTTTTAATACATATTGGATTAACGACTTGGTTAATTTTTTTGAAATTTTCATTGCATTAAATCAAATCGTAACTATTTTTGTACAAAATATTGAACTTCCTTTATATCAAGACTCGTTTTTTTATAGAATAAAAAGTTAGGAAAAATTATGAAGTTAAGAATATATATATATATATATAATATATATATATATATATATATATATATATATTATATATATATATATATATAATATATATAATAGTATATTATATATATATATATATATTAATATATATAATATATATTATATATATAGATATATTAATATATATTATGTATATAAATAATATAATAATATATTTATAATAATAATGAGAGCTGCTGTAAATATTTTGTTCACGACTTTATTTATGGTAGTTATCTATTAAAACTGAAGGAACTATTGGTGTGGATGGCAATATGTATATATAATATAAAGTAAGATAAATCTAAAGTATTATTTTGTTAAACTATATTCGAACTTGAATCATAAATATGGTCTTTAGATATCTTAATTCTAAGTTAAAGGCGAATTATTGAAAAACAAAAAAGTAGGCAAACACGCCGGTTTTTATATGAGCTAAATTAAAATCTATTCCGATTAAAAATTTTATTCTACTTATCGCATAAGTTGCATTCTATTAATAATGCTTAAGTTAAAATTTAAAGTAGATACTTAGGAAAATAAAATAGCTTTTTTAAAAAAAAAACATATGTATAAGTCGGCAGTTTATAGCTGACATCTATATCTACAAATAAAATCTATCTATACATTCTGTTACATGAATATAAGTACATTGACTATGAAGTATTATTTGAAAATATTTAATAAAATCTTACTCCATTTTCTAGCCTAACTCATATGTAACTGTTCAATTTATACGGTATTCACATATGGTATTCATCTGGCACATGATTAAGGCCTACCCCAAAGCGTATGTCTGTAAAGTCCCAAAAACTGGGTGACTACTTTCAATCAAAACAAACAGACGGAAAGGGCTTAATGAACTAAACTCTTCTAGCTGAACTGGAAAATATATTTATATAGATATATTTGTGGTATCTGTGAAGTTTCATTTTATGTCTTAAAAAAATCTTATGAAACCTAACATATGTTTTTTACACTTTTTAGTGTGAAACGCATAAACATAAGAAAAGTTACCACACTTAACACAAACAGTTTAATCGTCTCATCACACACCCAAAGTAGTTTAGTATAATTTTTTTTACTTCAGTATACGTTAACAGCAGACTTACCCCTGAGCGTAAATCCATTAAAGTATCATCGTCGACAATATCAAGGTCTTCCCAAGATTTCGGTAGTGTAGGTGATATGACATTTGTCTTAGTTAACAATACTGCAGTTTGTTGTTTGCTTTGTTGCATAGTTTCTACTACTTTGTCTTGTTCTTGTATATTTTGTATTGGACGATTAGTGGCTGGAGATTTATCAGCTGCTATACTAGCTCTTCGAGCACTTTTTGTACGTACAGGAGATGGATCACGTTGTAAATTATGCAGAACTTCAATTTCCTTATGAGGTGCTTTAGGACTTATAATACTATCGACGGGACTAACACTAAATCGTTTAAACGGTGATCGCGGAGATGGACTTGCAGACGTGTCTTTCGATTTTACAGGAGAGCGTGGAGAATTATTTATAGAAGTCTGCTCAATTGGACTTGTTGATTGATTTTGTTTGGTAATCATTTCTTGTTTAGGTGATTGTGCACTTTTAGGCCGTGGAAGTGGTTTTGTATTATCGTTTGGTATATCAAGGCTAAGTTCCGTAGTTTTGCTCTGAAGTATAGGACTTACAGACAATGTTGGTGAAATACTTAGAATTGCATCACTTACACTATCATCGGACATATTTTCTATTATAATTGCACTGTTGCTCGGAATGTTGGAAGTGTTGCTATTGTTGTTTGTGTTAGTGTTTGTAGATGTTGCATCACTGTCAGGAGTGCGCATTTTAACTACTTCTCCTCCGAACGTTACACGTTTTGGTGTTCTTGATGGTGTTGATGGGGTTATAATGGTATAGTATTCGTTATTATGTTTCTTTTGATTGTTGGCATTCACTTCATCGGAATCCGAGTCACTCATCAACTCTATAACCCCACTATTGCTGTGTATACTTTTTGCACTCATCAATCGCCCACATACAACTTCATCATCCAAACTATTTGGATACGTGTCTTGTGACTTATTCGGGCTTGATTCGTTATCGGAGTCTGCACAATCCTCATCCTTCGCTTCTAGAATGCGCATAGTCAAAGTATCATCATTGATTTTAATCTCAGTTTCCATTATTATTTTCGCTTTGCTCGCCTCTTCCAGCATCTGCTCCTCATCTGATGAACGCCAACAGTGCTGCGTTTGCTGTTGCTGTTGTGCCAATGCGCGCCAAGTACCACCAGCGATATTAGTTGAGTTGCCAAAACTTAATTTATTTCCTGCTGCTGTACCAGTTGTTGGCTTTGTGTCAATGCCATAAACATTGCAAAGCAATTCGAATTCCCGGTATGCGCCATGTGACATAAATTGGACAAATTCCTGTTCACCAATCACTTCACGTATTTTTGCTAATACTTTTAGTGTGATTTCCTGATGCGTTACTTGACCCATTTTTTGTGCCAACATATCGATTGTGGTGCGCAATATAAAATGTCGTTTGGGTGTGTGTAATGTCGAGAGAACCAATGCAGGTAAGGATAGCATAACACCACATGTTAAGCGTCCACCAAATGGCTCATTTGTGATTTTCTGATTTAGACCAATGTCGAGTATACGCATTAATATCCTCTCGGGCATTATTGTCTCAGATAAATACACACGCAGACAGTCCAGTGCGCCTTTCCGCACGGTAGGCGCTGGATGTCCAAGGTTTTCCACCAATTGTGGTACCAGTGACTCCATATATTGATCTGCTTTGTTACGCAGCACCACTAGCACATCAACCAATACTCGCAGGGCATGCTGGCGCACTTGCCATTCAGGATCACGTAATCGTTCCAAGAATTCTCGAAACATTTGCACTGGATTAATCGTTTCGGGTATGGTGCGTGTACGGAGAATATGTTCCCATAATGGTGTTAATTGTACAGGCACTGCCGGCACGGAACTCGCTGCGCGATGCGTTTTTGTTGGTGTTATAGTTTTATTTGCATGAGTTGGCGTTGTTGTGCCCGTGCCTGTAACCGGTGCAGTGGCTGTTGCTTTCATGCGATAATTGCTATCTTGATATGCATGACGTTGCATATCGGAATCGTTGTTGTTCGTATCATGCGCGAAATTTGTCAAATGTTTGTTGTTGTCAAAATCGCTGCTATTGCTGCTCCCTCTGCGCTCGAACATGCGGCGAAAAAACATGATAATGTATTGTTTTGTTCTAACTTTAAGCGGCTGTTTAGGGTTAACTCAATGCACTCTGAGTTTATTGTAGTTTTTGTTGCTGTTGTTGCAATTTTATCTAGTTACTCTTTCGAAAACTTGCCTATTCTTTTATTTATTTTTCGCTGTTATAATTCGTCACCGTACTTTGTTCGAACCCTAATTAAACTAAAACACGCACGCTTGCATCCGGTGTTCATTATTTTCGTAATATTTCGCAATGACTTAAACACTAACTATGCGAGTAAACTAAGCGAATTAGTAAGCTAATGTATTTAGGTTTAACAATCTGGTTTCGAATTGGAGAAGCTTTTTGACACGACCGTTCGGCTTTACGTTTCAGTCATAACTGCAGGGTTTTCCACTTTGCTTCTTGGTTTTGTACTTCCACATTCGGTGTTTTTGGCGTCTGGTGAGGCAATATAGTGCCCCAGCTCATAGCTTTTTGTTGACCGTTGAGTTTCACGTTGGGCGTGAATTGGTTCGTTTGTTTTGGATTTTTAGTTGGAACTTAAGTGTTGCCAGGACGAAACGAATTTGTGGATTATATTAGTCCGTAATTGCTGTTTCTGCGATGAAGTTACAAAACAAACAAGGAAATACGAATAGCAAGGAAAACTGATTGAGTAGTAGGAGAGGAAAATACGATTTGTGAGCATTGTTAGGAAATTAGGCTTTTGTTTACTTCTTTTTTTTTATTGTATAAAAATAATTAGCAAATATGTAGGAAAATCAGTTGTGGACTTATAACTGTAAAGAGTGCACCTGCAAATACAGTGCTCTCTATTTAAAACCATTGAATGATATATTTTATTCTTTAAGTTGGGTTCAGATATTATTCACTTTTATTGGACTTTTTTTATATGGCATATGTTATTATTCATTTATATATTTTGTTCTATTATAAGATGGAGTCTTAGGTAAACAACTCATTAGACTCTAAGAGCCTAAAGTAAATAACTACGAATAACACTAAACTACGAATCCTTTAAAAAGAAGATTAGAAAAATGGATTGGTACAATTCTTTTGGATGGCTTCTATGCACAAAACTGTTTTTCTTTCCACCGGGAAATCCATTTTCCCAACAGGATAAGTATCGCAAGGTGCTGCATCCTGCAAATATATTAAATATTAAACAGTTCTACTTTGAGATGCTTCTTTTTGTGCTATATAGGAAATATAATATAGAAAGTATATGACGTATTTATCTTTTTGATTGTTTTTTTTATAAACTTAAAAAAAACTTAAAAATATCATGAATGATATCGGTATTAGGCTAAGATGCATATATAATAATGAAATTGAATGAATTATTAATAGCGGGGGATTTATAAGAAAGAATAAGTCACATAAGAAAATAAATAATCAACTTTAATACAAAAAAAAATCAATACAAATTACAAATTGGTCTCACCAAAATCAAAAGTTAGGTTTGGTTATAATGTGGCCCATGAGATATATTTAAGCCTATTGTCCCATTATCTTGCCTTATGAAATGGACAGGGTTTAATACAATTTGGAACCTTCAATGAACCTTGGAACCTTCTTTAATAGGGGGAATTGCATTTAATTGTGTTTTTAGAATGTTTAAACCTTACTTCACAGCTGTGGTAAGGTTATCGCAAATTACTGCTTCTGATTTTCAGCTGATAGAATACAATTTACTTGTACGTGGCATTTTAATAAATCTATTGAATGTTTTTTTACAGAGGAGAGACCAACTTGCGTGTAGAAGTTTGCAAATCTATGCCTCTTCCCATTTAGAATTAATTTGTTAAATAAAGGATAATTTCTGCAATTATTCTGAAGATTAAAATTATATTATCTTAAACAGATCTTAGCAGTTTGCTCATCAATCATTACCAATGTTAATTAAAATTCATTAAAGGATGAAAATAATTTTGACAGAGAGCTGGAAATTCTAGAGGAAATGACCTCCAATTGTGCCAATAAGCTGCCTAAATGTATTGAAATTGACTGTGGTCGTACAACCTAACCAACTATCGATGACTTGGTAACTGTTACTATCAATGGTTTGTGATTATTTATATCACCAATCGTTAATAACTGTTGATGGTTTTTTTTTTGTGTGGTGAGGAGGTGGAATGGTGTGCCTGACTCCCTAACATTAATATGTATTATACGGACTAAAACACTCTCTTTTCGGCGAGACTTATTCTCTATAGTGCTATAGTCGTTTATATCTCCCGATTTCCGTTTGAGTCAGGTGATTTTATTTGGCTGTCCGTCTTCCTTGAGTGCTACGGTTTTAACTTTGTTGCCACATTTCGATGGGTTGCTCCTGATCTTCTCTTGCTATTTGTTGAGAGTATTTGTTATAATTATAATTTATATATCAAATACGGTTTTAATTACAGTTTATATAAATTCGAGATCGTCTATAATAATAGTGTTTTAATTTCAATATTTACCAAATACTTTTGTAAGAAGGTGGTCATAGTATTTTCATAACATAGATTTTCCGTCATATCTTCTCGTAAGCCAGGGCTTAATCAATTTAAATAAAGTGCATCGTATAATGGTTGAGAAGGTTGCACTATCGCCTTGTTTTTTTTGTTTGTAATAATTAATAGCACTAAAATAAAGGCAACTGAGTTAAATAGTCCCAGTTAAGGTCATGGGATTGTTCTACTTTAATTATTATTTAAGAATTTTTAAAAAAAATCAGTTAACTCATAAACCAATTCTCACTAATTTGGAAGGTGTGGAGTTAAGATGGCTTAGCAATCTCGGCAATTTTCCTGTCTGCGCAAACTCCAGCACGAAAGTACTTGGCTGTCCTGTCTTCGCAAATATTTGCTCAGTCCTTCTCTGTGCTAGCATTTATTGAACTTCATTTTAAGGTGCAACTTTTACTTCCTGTTGCTTGCAGTTCAGAACTTTACAAATGTCAAGTTTTGATTTCAAAGTCTTTCGACTTCATATTTTTGCAACTGGAAAATTACTTGTGAAATCGAATTTCCCCAAGTCAAATTTTTGACTATCTACGTGGGTTGAGTCTAATCGAAAGTGTGAGTTCGGCCCGCCCGTAAGGCACTTTTATTTATTACGAAACTTCACTTCTTTTTGGAAAATTGCATGTCCAATGTTTATTAGAGGTAAATTTTTTTCTAGAGAATATCGTTTTTCTGTATTTAATATTTGAGTTGCCAGTTATGACGTTGTGTGCAATAAATTTTATGGATTGCACTTGAATGTGTGTTAAGATTCGATATGCACTTCACGTGCCTTCTTATTTCAATTTGTAGGTCAATTCATATTTACGTAGAACAACGTCAATTACATTTATCAGAATTCTTGAAAATATTTGAAAATTATTAATTTATTTCCTTCCTCCCTCCTTTCCCCGCTGGTTGCAATAAAAATTGAAACGACGTTTAATAATTGTTTTTTAGGTTAAACAAAAGTTAATATCTTTAAACAATTTGCCCACCCTCTCAGCTGCGGCTGGAAAGTGTGGTTCTGTGGTCAATTTGGGCTTACTAGGTTAAGAGTCTTTCACACGCACTAGTTTTTTTTTATTTTTTTTGAGGTTTTTAGTACGTTGCCAATTCGACACGATTTTTCCTAATTGTTTTTTTTTTTGTATTCGCACTTGAATAAATACTTTCTTAATCGTAAATATTTTAGTGTGTTAATGATGTTGTAATAAATTTCCGCAATTACATTAAAATTAGGTTATAACTACAATTCCCTGTCAAATGAGAAAAAGCTCTAGCAGTTATTTATTAAATTTTATTTAATTTGCTGAACTATAAAAATTTCAATTCGAAGAAATTGGCGAATGTCCCAAAACTTTACTAACTGCGATATGTACTCAAATTGAGGAAGTAGAGGGGTGTCTTCGCTTGCTATCTCACAAGTGAGATAATATTTTACAAGTTAACATCATCAAAGTATAATTCATTTATAATAACAATTTCTTTGGGTTATCGTCGAGGTGGCAAATAACCATGTTGTGTATATGGACATTCCCCTTAATCAGACCTACAAAAACTGTAGTGCTTAATAAGAAAAAGAAGGGTCATAACTTATTTGCTGTACAAGTGGCAACCTTTACTGGCGCAAAACTTCGGGCAACTGATACACTAAAGAGCTAAGAGTTGGTTCGTTCTTACAGCTACAAAGAGATGTTCCTCCATAGTGACAAAATGCAGAGATTTCTGATAGTGTATTTAAAGAAGAACTTAATCGTTGCCACTTCTTCCGTGCTTTCCGATTGTTACAGCATACTTACATACTATATAGTTTAAATATCATCAAAATACTGAAAGGAAAACTAAAACACTTCTCATCATATTTTAACCTTCCAAAATATGAGATGATATGATATTGTGTAATGACATGGTATCTGCTTGACTTTCGATGGAAATAAAATGATATTAAAAAATACTCGGCTATTCTTGAAGAGAATTACGATATATATAAATAATAAGTGATAAACCAAAACTAGTATTAATGCAACGCCAATTGCACAAATCCAACAGAAATAAAAATAATTTTAATATATTTTTTTTTAATAATTTTATTTATCAGCATAATTTGTCAGTTGATTTCTCTTATAAAACTATAAACAAATTGTTAACTAATAATTTTAGTTTTTCGTTTTTTTTTTATGGAAATAAAGCAAAGTATAAAAAAATAGCATATAAAAAATTTATAAGAAATTGTTTATGATTTTGTTATATTTTTTTATATAAAATAGTAAATTAAAAAATAAATTCAAATTTTAATTTTAATACGAAAGGGGCTGTATTGAAAAAACATTTAAAAATATATATATAATAATGTTTATATATATTTGAAAACTTTTGCAAAAAATTGTTTAAAACTTCTTCAAAATGTTTAAATGTTTTACTAAAAAATGAAAAACTCTACTTATAAAAATAAAATTTAAATTATATATATATATATAATTTCTTCGTTATATCTTTTTGTCGTTGCTTTACTCAAATGCAAATCTTATGGCAAGATTTTCGTTTCACATTAATTTTTATTTAAAAAAATAATTTATTTTATTATTTTTTAATAATAATATTAATTTTAATATAGCACAAAAATATTAAGTAATTGTATTATGCATTTGTCATATTCTTTAAATATAAAATTTTCTTCATTTTATATAGTTTAAGTTACCCTTAATTAATATATAACATTATATTAATTTAAATATCGTTTTTATTTTCTACGATAATACGAAATCCATTCGGATTTAATTTGTTTCATTTGATTAATTGCTTAAGTGCTTAAGTGCTTAAGTGCTTAATTGTTTGTATTTTGTATTGAGTTATAGTAATATTACTCGATTTATATTGCTATTTTCTATCTAGGACAAAGACCTTGATACAAGGCGATACAAGACAACGTCTATTACGAGGTTCACTTAACGGCTAAAATGCTTAAGATATTACAAATATTTCTTTTTCTTAGTATTTTTTAAATTAATATGTTGTTGAAATTGTTATAGATTTCAGATTCGAGAAACTCCAGGAATTTATAAAACAATTCACATATATATATATATATATAATATATTCACGAAGTGCTAATAGAAGTTTGTTAATACGAGTTGGAAAAAATAATGTAACTGGCTTGTGTAAAATGATTTATTTATTCGTAATAATATATTTATTTATCATTATTTGTTTTTTATTATTTGTCCATGCATTAATATTTCTTTTTTTTTATTAATATTTATTTATTATTACTTATTGGTTTTTATGTTTAGTAACATTTATTTATTAATTATTATTTATTTGCTTATAATTATTTATTTTTTCATTATTATTTATTTGTTTATAATTAGTTATTTATTTATTATTATTTATTTGTTTATAATCATTTATTTTTTATTATTATTTACTAATTTATTATTATTCATTCATTTCAATTTGTTTATTATTTATTTTTTGCTTGTTTATTATTATTTGGTTATTTATTTTTACTTAATAATTTATTATTTTTTTTTTTAATATTTCTTGCGATACATTATTTCTTAATAGTTACAAATTTATTATAATTATATATTTATTTATTGTTTAAATATTATTTAATTATTAATTATTATCTATTTCAATTTTTATTATTTTGATTTATATTTTTAATTATTATGATTTGTTTTGTATTTTCAATTCCTTTCAAATTAATCTATTACCAATTTTTGTTCTTAATAATAGGATAATAATTATTTTAATATCATTTATATTAATATTGCTTGTTAAAGATTATTATATTTTTAACTACATTATGTATATTATGTATTTAGATATATTTTATTCACTATTTATTTTATTATTTTATTTATTATTTTTTATTCACATTTTTTTATAATTTTCTTATTAATTAATTTTTCTTATTGTACATTAATTTTCTTTATTTATTGGTTGCTAATTAATTAAGTAACTTATATTTTTATTTTTCCTGTTATTTGCAAATTATCAGTATATTGTTACATATATTTATAATTTTGCTAATATTTTAAATTTGTTTTATTTACTGCTGCTAATTTACAAGTAATTAGGCATTTTTATTTATTTCTTTATCTAAAAATTTATATTCCATGCATTTTTTTATTATATATATGTTAATATTAACCTTTCTGTACTTATAAATTCTTATTTATTATTTTTGTTACTTATCAAATTTTTTTATCAATAATTTAAAATAAAAATATTTTATTATATGTTTTAAATAATTTATTTTAATTATTTACACAATTTTATTTAGAGTTGATTTTATATACCTTTTAATTTATTTTTATAATTTAATCAATTTTGTGTTATACTTTTTTACTCATTTTCTTTTATTTTATATTACTTATATGTTTTTTGTTTCTCATTTAATTATATTTATATATTTTTTTTTATCATATGTATTTAAGAATTTATTTATAGTCACATATGTTAATTTTTACTATTTTTTCTTTTTAAATATATATTATAAATTTCATTTTTATTTTTTTTAACTATTTTTTAATTATTCTTTGGTTCTCATTTTACATTTTTATCATTTTTAATTATTAAGCAAATTAATTTAATATTATTGTTTACTATTATTTATTATTATTTATAATTATTTATTCTTACATATTTGTAGAAAGCTTACATATTGTTATTTTGTCCTTGTTTTATATTTATTTTTATTTGTTTATTTTTTATAATTACTAACCATATGTGCTACTTTCTATTAATTGTTATATTTCAATAATTTTATTATACTTTTCGATTGTTTCTTTTTCTTAATTTCTGTTGTTTTTTGTTTCTTATATGTTTGATTTATTCTTATTAATTTTACATTCATTTTATCTCTTATATCGTTTTTTATCACTTCACATATTTTATTATTATTTCATATAGCATATGTATATTATTCTTTTAGTTTGGTTTATATTTGTTTTATTTTTTTATATATGTTGATTCCATTTTAATTTCATCATATAATTTTATAGCGATAATTTTATTTTCGCATATTGTTTTCATTTAAATTTTAATTTGTTTTTATTTTTTTTTTATATATCTGTAGTATTTTATTTTTCTTGTGGTTTTTTATTTAATGAAATATTTTTTATTACTTTATTTTGGTTCATATTATTCATATATACATTTTTATGTATATATAAATAATTTTGTTATTTTTTGTGTTTTAGGTCAATATACTTTTTATATAATATACATTTGTTTAACTTAATATTTTTGCCTTATTTCCATTATTTTTTGTACTATTACATAATTTTATTTTTTTCCACATTGAATCAATTTTTAATCAAAGTATTATTTATTACTCTATAGCTTTTTATTGGATAATAAAATAAAATAAAATAAATTATATATTGGATGTGTAGCATGTTAAGCTTATGATCAGAATGTTAAATAGATAACATTAGTTTACAGGCAAAAATTTTCAAAGATGACCCCTACATTTTCTACAGGGATTTTCCGTAAAACTGAAAAATCATACAGATTTTTTTCTGTGTATCGTTTTCGAGTTATTTGCGAAAAAACGTTATTTCGATACACAGAAAAAAATCCTTGTGATTTTCAAGTTCTACGGAAAGTTTCCCTTTAGGAAATATAAGACTCGTTCTTGGTAAACAAAACTTTTATTTATTTATTAACTAGTGTTATTGGTATCGAATCTATTTTGTTTATGGGATAATGTGATAGTCACAGTTGGGTTATATTTCCCCAAACTTCTATTACTTCGGTATGTGAATAATTGATTGAAATTAATTACTAAATTAAAAGTATATTTCAAAAATTTGTCAATAACTATCAACAGCACATTCATAATTCTAATTAATGATTATTATTTAAGAAATTGTAATATATAAGAATTATTCGAGTATAAAATTTGGGGTAACAGATTGTCAGATAACATCAATTTAAATCCTGGTACAGAGATAAATGTACATACATGTATTGTTGTTATATAAATTATTTTTAAAATATATGTATTAATGTTTTATATATTTATAATTACTTTTTGAAATGCTTTTAAATATTTTGTAAACAAATTTCATAAATATCTCTTATTTATTTTATATATATTTTTTTTAATTTCGTTCAACATAATCTGATTTATTAATTGACTCGTTTGGAAGACAATAAATATTTAATGAAATTTATATTTTTTTACAATACAAACTATATTATAATATTCTAATAACATTTAATGAAAAATATTTTAAATATTATTATTTAAATATTTTTGTAGTATTCTCGTTGCTATTTGTATGAAAAATGGCATTTATTCAGACCAAAAATTATTTAATTAATTTCAAGTTTTACAATTAAAGTTAAAAAAATATTCTAATTACTAAATAAAAATGGCATAAACTAGATGTTATTAATAAAATTAAAAAAGTGCTTAACTATTAACACAAATATTTATATATCTTAAAGTATATTGTTTGTAATTAAATAATCGCTAATATTAGTCCGCACAGCATTTTTAATTTGAATTTAAATTTAATATATTTTTATATTAAAAAATTCATTTCTCATTAATTTTTAATAATTTTATTTAATTAAGAAAATTTTAAAACTATCTCAAGTAATTTCTAATTTCAACTCATTACATTTTTTTCTGAAGAGTTGTTTTGTTTCTAACTCGTTTTCAATTCGAGTATAAGTAAGTTTAAACATATTCCTCGGAAGCTTTTTGTACACTTGCAGGTATGCGGAGCGATGGTGGTACATGCGGTTCACTAACTGTATCTGGTAATTCGGCTATATCCTTAAAAACTCCCATTAGACTTTCGAAATTTGGTCCCCAATTAAGTAAATAGTCCCAGCCGAGTGTGGTTGCAGATGGTGAGGTGGCGCCGCTTGGTTGTCTGTAAATGCCGCTCATATGTGTTGATAGATCATCGTCACTGGCAACCAGTGTACTGAGAGAACCCCGAAACGATGAATCGAAACCATCATATGAGTGTGGTGGCATAGGTGGTGCTTTACCAACACTACCACCAACGCCAACACTATCACCGCTAAGTGCCCGACCAACAACGCTTCTATCTGGCAAATCATCGGAAACACTCTTACTGGTTGTATATTTGGCATCACCACTCAAACTGTTGTTATCGTATTCTATTTCGGAGCAAGTAAAGCTATCATTTCCGCTCTCGTCGGTCGATGTGGAACTGTGTGCATCTACATCCGCACTATGCAGACCACCACCAAGTGTAAGATGATGTGCACCGCCTGGCACACGTGGTGCTTCACTGCTCGATGAAACTGCATCAAGTGTGGATACCAGACTTGAAGTGCGAGGTCGTACATTGAGACGTTCGATTTCTTCAGCTGTTAGGCCCATCGAAGCTTGTACTGGTGATTGTGTTGGTACGCCTGGTTTCTGACGACTGGCACTGGAACTTTGCCCGGATAGTTGTGACATAACTGGACTATTTAAGCTGCGTTCACTATTACTATGCAGTGCATCTTTACCCACACCACCTGAACTCGAGGTAGTTGCAAGTAAAGCACTTTGTAGTGGCTTACCTGAGATATCATGCAACGTCAATATGCGTGGCTGCTGTGAGCTTAATTCAGAACTCGGTGACAGACGTGCAAGTGGCGTGCTTTGATGTGGTCGTGGTGTACTTGAGGGTGGCGGTGGTTGACTAGCTTGTGGAGGAACACGTGGCACAAATGGTGCACCTACACCATGACGTGGAGAATGCCGATGTTGTTGTTGTGTTGCTGTCGATTGGTGTTTGTGATGTGTATATGATGCAACTGGTGGTGGTGTTGCTTTATATTTGCGTACTCCGCCTGCTTCACGATATCCTTTATAATGGTAGACAATATCTATATCAGAAGGTGCTATTGAGCTTGCATTTTCTAAATCGTAATGCTCTGGGTACTCGGACAGATCTACGGAACTAGGATGATCATGCGGATGATGTACTTGATTTGGTGGTGGTATCGGAGGATGGTGTTCATCACGTAGTGGTGGACTTTTGCTTACAACTTCACGTTCGATAATGTCAGGTCTTTGCGGTCGCTGCTGATGATCAGCTGGACCAATTTCACGCTCTTTGTACTTTTTGGATATAAGTTCCGGCCCAACGAGATGATGTCCAGGTACGCTACGTATTAGATCGCCATTATCTCCATGATAACCTACTTGAGCGTCAGTTGCGTGTACATTACGTGTAAGAACATGATCAACCTGGTTTTGTGATACGGCAGATCCACTTAGCATAGTAGCAGCGCTACTGTGTTTGATTTTAAAGCCGGGTACGCCACAGCTTAGACCACCTATTTTTTCTTGCTTTCCACGGAAACGGTATATCACATATGAGCCAAGTATAGCAACAAGTAATATAATGAAAAATACTATAACTAAAGTAATGCCTATGCTTAACGGATCTGAGACTTGTGCAGCACCAATGCCAATGTCACCAGCACATCCTGATATAATTTTCCCGCGTGTTAGAACTTCACTGAAGACGCTGCCGGATCCATTAAATGGTTGTATTTCATTATTGATTGTGAAATTGGCAATGCAACCTTCATAGCTGATCGGCATAATTTCTTGTTGGAAATGTTCACGTCTAACGCCACCCACTGACAATACTGTCAAGTACGGATCCAAGAAGTCATGAACTCCAGAAACATCTAATTCTTCACCTGTCTTTACGTTGTCGATCAACAAACGAAGCACGCGATTTGAAGCGAAGAGCGTGACGTTATGCCATTTCCCATCATTAAGTTTTTCTGGTTGGTGTATGGTCATATTTACAGTTGTACCCTGCTTTGAATAGTAAACCAATTTGCCTGTCTTCAGTTCGATAGCAGTAAAATGTTTATTAGTAGCAGCGAAAAGAATCAGACCATCTTCTTTATAAGTGCGAAACAGGAGACTGAGTGTTTTTGGAGATTCTTCGGTTTGCGGTAAAGTTGTTAAGTTATCACTATTTACAATAAAACGACGGCGGCGTGATATATCGTAAGTCCAAACACTATTAGCTCCATACAGGTTATCCAAGAGCTGCATGCGCCGATGTTTTTCCGATATTTGAAATTCTACAAAGCCACCGTCTGTTATGGTTATAGGTTCAAGTGAACTGAAGCAGTCAGGTGACAATAATTCACTACCACATTGACACATCGCAGAGTGCCAACGATCCATGCAGGTACCGAATGTGCCACATAGTGATAAACTGGGATCTGTGGGCAAACTTTGTTGACAAGGTCCTCCGTTTGTATTGCGATTACAGGTGGGAAGAACGCCACGTTGTTTGAGAGGACTGCTCATGTTTAAAGCTCGACCGTTAATTGACACACTATGCATGCAGCCAACTAAGTCATCGGAATGTAGTTGTCCAGGGCGCTCCAACACAGGATCAGCTGACGACAAGCCACCAATAAGCAAAGAATGTTTATTGAAGTTAAGAGTTCTGTAAAAATAAAATAATTTAATATAAAAAATTACATTAATACAAAAAACTATTCTAGCTTTAATGAATACAGTTAATAAAATTTTATAGTTACTGTTATCTGCTTTGTTATAACTTTAGACTTACCCAATCGGTCCAACTTCATCGGCATAGCAGTTCACATCGCCTGGTCGACATTCTTCGCATAAATCACCATTTTCTGTACATTTTGCCACACTTAAGGACATAACACGTCCATTTCTTGTAGCAGTAACCTTATGCCATTTACCATTAGCTATGCTGTCTTTATTGTTAGACCCAACTACAATAGTAGTTATTGCTGTTCTGGCACCACCAAACGAAAATAGGGCCTTGCCTTTTACCACTTCGATGGCCAGAAAATCGGAACGCCCACCAGATTGTACGCCGTAATTGTAAAGTAGTAGAGCATCTGGCTTAGTTGTAGCAAAGATAATAGAAATATCATTCGTGGCAGCATCAAGAGAAGGAAATGTCATAAATGACAGTTCTTGAAATCCAAATGTTGTTTTCTCGCAGTGGCGTCCATAACGACCATCAGCGCAGCTACATTTGTAACCAGGCTTCAGACTAACGCAGAGTCCACCATGAAGACAGGGATTTGGACGGCAGGAATCTGCTATATGTTCGCATTGATTTCCACGATATCCAGGTCGACATAAACAGAAAAAGGAAGCTCCATCTGGACTGCGTCTACAAGAACCACCATTACGACATGGATTGCCTGTACATACATCGCCACGTTCCTGTTGGCATAATTTACCCTCGCGGTTAGGTGGGCACGTGCATTGGAAATCAGAACTAATTTGACGACATGGTACGTTCGCATGACATGGATTTGGTGTGCAAGGATCTTGGCGTTTATCGCATTGTTGACCCATGAAACCATCAGGACACTTGCAGTTGTAGTCATAGGAGACAGTTGGACCAGTCAGTATAAGAGTTTGGCTATCCACTATGTTTAGCGTTTGTATGTCATGCACGCTTATTTCTGCGCTGCACATGCCACCGTTCTCGCAAGCATTGGCTGCACAAGGACTGTAACCAATCACCAAACGATCCGGAGCTTGTAGTAGTCTTTCGATGGCATCCCGTTTCTTATTTAATATGTCGATAATATAACGTGGTAGTCGATATGCTTGGTTTGACATTTTTACAGCGAGCAATAGTTCCACGTCTGTTGAGTTTGCACCAGAATTGCGAACGCTGTAAAGATTAACCTCATCGCCATTTTCAAATATACCTTTGATCATTTCTAGAAAATTACGATAATATGAAGATAAGAAGTATTCTGCAGTCATGTTTCTTATGAATAGTGTAACGGAATTTGCCACTGTGGAATTGTCGAAATTTTGGAAACCCAATGTAACGGTGGATACTACATCTCCATGTTTGCCATCGTTACCTGACACAGCATAAGAATAACCAGTCATTGTAGTTTGATATGTGGTGTGCAGATCACAAGCGGTTGGTATGCTTAGTAAGCCTAGTGGACTAGACTGAGCGCTGGGCACAATGCGACATCTGTAGTTTCCTTTAATATCAGCGTCGTTTGGATGTACATTTGCTATCTTTCCTATTGGTATTTTATCATTGAACACATTGAGCAAGACATGTACTGTTCGTGGAGTGGAAGGACTATCATTCTGATCCAACACTTTTATTGTCAACATATGTTGTGCGCGCTGTTTGGGTTTGCCATTGTCTTCCACTTCAATAACTGCTTCTAAGCTTGGTGTTGCCTCTCGATCAAAGCTTCTAGTGGATTTTATTAGGCCAGAGTGTTTGTCAATACTAATGTAGGATTTATGCTTGCCACCAACCAAATAGTAAGTGAATGGCCCACCATTAGGTGGCAAGTCTGGATCACTAGCAGTGAGAGTCATAATCGACGTGCCTGTAGGTTCATTTTCAAGTATATAACCTATAAGACCACCTGCTTCAAACGTTGGCCCATTATCATTCACATCTTCCAATTCGATTTTGACAGTCGTTGTGCCAGTTTGAGGAGGAATACCCGTATCTATTGCACCAACAATTAATGTGAAAATTGGTTGCTGTTCTCGATCTAATATTCTTGCTGTTTCAATTTCACCAGTTTGCGGATCAACTTTGAAGGACTGATTAAAGTTACCATTTATAATGGAGTAGCTAAACTGATTGTTTTGTGGGCGCACATCCTTATCAACTGCTTTCACTGTTGTAATTTTTGAGCCAATAGGTGCTGCTTCTGATATGCTAGCCGTATACAGTGGTTTTATAAATTCAGGCGGATCATTTCCATCTTGTATAGAAATAATGACTTGCGCCTCATCAGTGTCGTTGCCGCGTATACCGCCATAATTCTTAGCCATTACAGTGAGAACGACACGACTTTGTGTTTCGCGATCTAGATGTCTGGACACGTAGATAATTCCAGAATTGGCATTGATTGAGAAGCCCTTATCGTTACTGGAACCCACGAGTAGGTAATATACTTTTCCATCTTCGCCTGCGTCTTTATCAGTAGCTTGTATTGATCCCACTGAAGTGCCTACTTCAGCGCTCTCAGACACATCGAAATGGAATACTGGCTGCACAAATTGTGGATAAAATTCATTCACTCCGGTTATGTGTACAATCACCATTGCAGTAGTTTGCATGTTTGAGTCAGGATTCGCTGCCATAATCTGTAAGTTGTAGTCTCGCCTTTCCTCGTAATCAAAGCTGATGGTCGATACGATTTCGCCTGAGTTCATATTAATCTTAAAGAAATTCTTGCCAGTACCACCAGTTATAGAATACCTTATAATAGCGTTCTTTGGGGAATCCTTATCAGTGGCAAAAGCTTTGAAAACAAATGTATTTGTTGGTTTATTTTCCGGTATAAATGCGTGGTATTCACTTTGGTTAAATATCGGAGGATTATCGTTTATATCAGTTAGTATGACAGTTAGCATAGCCACTGCTGATTTTGGTTGAAAAGCTAAGTCTTCTACTGTTATGTTTAAGTGGTATTCCTGTATAACGTCGTAGTCCAAAGGCTTAAGTAGTGTAACGGCACCAGTTTGAACGTCAACATCGAACTCGGAGCGCTCATTGCCACCAGAAATAAAATAGCGCAGCATGCCATTTGGACCATCATCTCTATCTGAGGCACCCACTGTTAAAATTGTAGAATGTATAGGCTCATTTTCAGGTACGATTACTTGGTAACTCAGTGCTGTGAACACAGGTGTAAAGCGATTTTCTCCAGTAACTATGATAGACACACGTGCTTCATCTGATTGTGCGGGAACACCACGGTCGGTGGCCTTAACAACTACCATGAACATCGAGTTTGGTAGCACGTTAAGTGGTTTCGTGACTGTGATCCAACCATCATGCTTGTTAATGGCAAAGTATTCAGTGGCATTGCCGCCAATAATGACGTAGTCAACCTCAGCATTAACGCCATAATCCAGCTCATCAACTGCGTGCACTTTTACAATACGTTGGCCGATCTTTGCATGCTCTGGTACTGGTGAGATATACAGTTTCTGTTCGAATACAGGAGGATTATTGTTGGCATCCACAATATTTATATTCACTAAGCATTCGGAGTACATTGGGGGCTTACCATTGTCGGTAGCTAACACAGTCATGGCATACATATTTTCAGGTGAGGATTCAATCTGTGAATGTTTGTACTTAATTGTGCGTTTACTAAATATTTCACCCGTTGCCGGATCAATTGTAAACAAATCAGAAGGATGAAGAAGTGAGTAGGAAATAACAGAGTTGGGTCCTTGTTTATCACGATCAGTAGCAATAACTTGGCCAACAAATGCAACTGTACGTTGGAGTTCTGGGAAATTGAAACTGTAGTAGCTGTGCTCAAATTCTGGTGCGTTGTCGTTTTGATCCTGAATTGTTATTGTGATTGGCGTCTCAGACCGCCAAGCGCCGTCAAATGCGCTTATTTTAAGCAGGTATTCGTCCTGCTGTTCACGATCTAAGTGCGCTGCCACAGTAATATTGCCACTAATAGGATCCAATTTGAACTTATCACCGGGATTTTCAGTAAAACTATAAGTTGCATTGGCATTGACGCCAATATCTAAATCTGAAGAAGTAACTCTTATGACAAAGCTACCAATTTCAGCGTTTTCGGTTACATTAACAGAGAAAAGACGTGTGAATTTCGGTGGATTGTCATTTTTATCCAGCAAATTTATAAGCACACTAGTGGAGCCCACAAGTTGTGGCATGCCTTGATCTACTGCTTCAACAATAAGTTCATATGAGCTAGTTTCTTCACGATCTAAACGCATTGTGGTATATATTTCGCCGGAATCTGAATCTATTTCGAATGTACCTTCAAAGTCATCGTTTAGACGGTATGTTATCTCACCATTGTCACCAGAATCGCGATCAGTTGCTTTCACTCTGACTATAAATTGTGGTGGAGGTTCTTCTTCCAATATTTCGGCATTATACACCAACTTTTCCATAATAGGTGCATTGTCATTGGCATCTGTTACGTTTATGGTAAGTAACATAACACTTCTCAAATTTGGACGATCTGAATCCGAAGCTTCAATCCATATTTCATACTGATGAGATGTTTCATAATCTAAACCATCTTTTCCAACAGACATAACGCCAGTACTGGCATCAATCCGTATGGCATCACCTATATTACCACCAGCAACGGAGTAACGAATGTTGCCGGCTGGACCTTTCTTTGGCGAAGTTGCTATAATATTAGTTATTAGTTTACCTTCGAGCACATCTTCTGAAAGTATGAACTGTGTATTGGGCATATATGAGAATATTGGAAAGAGTGTAGCTGGACGAAGCAGAATAGTTAAATCGGCTACTGAAGATTTTGGTTCAAAGCCTTGATCGGTCGCATGCATGATTATGCTGAAGATCATATCGAAACTGGAGTTTTCATTAGTGTTGAGTGCTGTCTTTGTTTTTATGACGCCTGTTTTAGGATTAATGACGAATGTATCCATATCCTTACCGCTTATGTTGTATGTAACAAGTGCATTAGCAGCGTCATCTAAATCAATCGCTCTGGCGCCAAATACAAATTCGTTGGCTTTGATGCGATCAGGTACGTTGACATTGAAACTGGCTGCACTGAATTGGGGTGTGTTATCGTTGATATCTAAAATTGTTATAGTCAAATTAACAGCAGTAGCACGTGGCTCTGTGGCAGAGCTATCTTGTGCCATTAATGTGAGATGGTATGCTGAGGTGTCCTCGCGATCCAAGACGGCAGCCGTGGTTATTTCACCTGTGTCGGTATTTATGTTAAATTTGTCAATTTTATCACCAAGTAGAGTGAAACGAATTTTGCCATTCGGTCCAATATCTTTGTCAGTTGCCACAGGCTGAAGTACTTTTGTGCCAACGGGTAGGTTTTCTTGTACTGTGGCTTGATATGATTGGCGTGCAAATTCTGGACTGTGATCATTCATATCTTGCACTATGACACGCACAACTCCTGTGCCGGTTAGGGGCGGGGAACCTGAAATTGTAAATAAAAAAATAATTGACTTTTAGCATACATAGAAACATGTGTAAGAATTTTAAAAATGGAAAATTTATGTACACGATTAAATGTGTTGATGTACATATATGTAAATAACAACGAAGAATGCAAAAATTAGTACTAATTTAAGCAATTTTTGGTTCATTCTTTCATTTTTTTTTTAAATTTTATTATTTTATTTTATGTTTTTCTACAACATTCTTGATTTATGGTAAAGGTAGTAAATTATTTACTTGAAACTGATGGCATCAATCAACTGTTATATGCTAGTGCATAGAAATCAAGGCGATTCATATGCAAAAGAGTGAAAAGTACTTATGGCTACAATCTCAGATATAGAAGATTTTGCTTTATATGTGCAATTTTGAAAGTAATCTGCATATAGACTTGCATACTTCATAAATTTTAACAAGCAACAGAAAATGAAAAATCGAACATTTTTTAACAATAAACTGAGTGTGATGTTGCAGAGATTGTGGCTGGCAGAACATATGTAATGTACAAGCCACACTACACTACACTGAAGACACGATCATATTCAAAAAAAAAAAAAAACAAAGGAGTAAAAAAAATAAATACGATTTTAAACATGCCAAAAAAGCAACTAATACCGATCTTGAAAGCGTAACAAATTGTGAATTTGCTGAAACGAATAAACCTACAACACAGCCAAACAACACCAACGAAAGTATCTGAACAGTCAAGTAATAACAACTACAACAACAACTACAAGCACAACTACAACTACAACCACAAAACCAACAACAAGCAACGACACAAAAACAATTGTAAACAAAAATATGCCTATCTAGATAAAATAAGAGCAGCGGAACGGATTCATCCCAATCGAATTCTACTACCAAACAGCCCAGATACAGTAAAGCACTCGTTTGTTCTAATTTAACGAGCAAATTGAAATATTACCATAAAAGGATTTGAATATACTTCAGTTGCCTTAGCAATGTTAGCCAGAGAAAATCGTACATTCGCCACGAACATCGCAGTACCAAAGGTCCGCGTGATTGCTGCCATGAATTGTCGCTGCCAACTGCAATTGTCGCTAATAGCATTTATATTGCTGCAACAATTGCAATGAACTACTTCAATCAATGATTTCCAGAGCAAGCTTTCATGCTCTTGGAATGCAGAAAAATATTATAAAAATAGATTTATTAAAGGGGCTTGTGACTGAGTGGGGGCGAAAGGTGTGATAAAAGAGGGAATCAAAAATTATGTGAAAATTAGGTAATGTGATGTTGAGCCTTTTCCGAGTTAGTGCATCTGGGCACTTTTACTCTTTGATAGCTGGGGAGTTTCTGCAGAGTCCCACCCATCTCACTGACTAATTTGAGTATTCCTCATAATCTTCGCGATTATTCAGTGACTGATCTAAGATCTCCGTACCGCCCCGTGCGGTAAGTAATTACTCTAGCACTAACTAGTGGCAGATAAAAAAAGGAGGTTTGGAATAAAAGATTGAATACCGTCAAATATTTTAAAAATAGTTCGCACGAATGAAAGTCAATAGTAAGAGAATTGGACTGCTTAGGGGCAGGATGTCGAATATAGATATCCTCATCTTTTTTTTTATGTTGAAACTATTTGAGTCATTGCACTTGAGCATTTTTACGCTTTCTTACCTCAAAATATTTTCAAAACCCCTCTTTACAACAATTTTAAAACCTTTTGAAATAATTCTATATAGAATTTATGTTTACCACTCATTTTTGCAAGAATTTTCACACTGAAAACTGATATTATCAAGGGAATATTAAAACTGACTATTAAACAACCAACTAGTATGGATTCGAAATACAATCAGTAGCATATAGTAGGGGAATTTTTTTTAATTAAATATTTTCATATGAATATCAAATTAGTTCTCAAAAATCCCTCTTTAAAGAACCTTCATTAAAGCTACTGTGTCCAATGAACAGCTGTTATAAGTAATTATTTTAAAGCCTTTCAATTCTCTTAAATAATTTTTTCTTTCTTTATTCCGAAAATAGATACTTAACAATTTAAACTATAAATTTCATTGCGTGCACTTGGAGCAACAATTTTTAATTAGAAAAATTGTAGTAGAGTTTTTTATTAGGTTAGTTGCCCAAAACTAAGGCGCACGTACTTGTTAGTAACTGTTTATTGGGACATGAGGCATTCAGTTGATTGCATCTGAGTGGACAAAGTCACATGTGTGCTAAGAAGATTTTCGAATGAATATGAATATAATTTGTGAACTCCTTCATACCCTACATATTATTCTAATATAGTTATCTCAAACTAGTTAATATGTTTGTAACACGGGAATGGGTATATCATTCGATATAGTAAGGATAATCGTGTGACGTGTACTTTTGTTTATTTATTACGTTTGTGCATTTAAATGACTTTCCAATATAAGTTACGTACTATAACTAATGATATATTTAAAAAGAAATCAAATAATGAACTATATAAAAAAAATTTACGGATAGATCCAGATTTAAAAAGATATCGTAAAAAAGTATATACTGGAATACTGTATTATTAGTTTTAGGTTTTTTAAAATCTATTTAACTTAGGTTGAAGTGACAGCTTTGCGCATCAAATATCACTTGATTGCAAATAATGGTCCATTTCGATACTTTACTCGCTTAGTAAAATACCTCTTCGAAATCATATGCACTCGTCTATGGTTTTTATATAAAATCAGTTTTATTTTAATACCGCACTCTGTAGATCTGAATAGACGTTGGCAATTGTTATCAAGAAGAAAAGCGGCTTCGGTAACGAGAGTAACAAAATTTTAAATAACGAAGAAATAAGTCGCAGCTAGAGTAACAGATGAATAGCAGAAAATTGTTCAGTAGCTTTAGACCCTTAAAGCGCTATTAAACCGTGGAAGAAGAAGATCAGAATTTTAAGAGTAAAACGGAACAGTCTGATTAAGTTTTTTTTTTAAATTTTCATAGACTAAATTTGATCAAAAGTAAAATTAGAATGGTTTTCCAACAGATTTCTACTTATGTATATGCCGATGGCAATTGTCACAATAAAGTGAATCATGACAATAGAGTAGCATAAACGTAAAACTTATTTAGATTCCTATTTTTTAGGAATTCTCTAGATATAGAGATATACTAATAACAACGATCGAAACCGACTTCATTAAGACATTATTTAGCAATCTAACATAGATTGAGTTGGCTAAATTGATCATACGGGGCTAACGAACAATAAAGAACGCCCAAGGAAAAAATATGTATGAAGAAGAAACGGGTGGAAACTGCGCCTTGGGTTGAGTGGTAAACATTGAAGAAAACTAACTGCATTTTATGTAAGAAACTTTAGAATTTTTGTGCAAAGTACTATTAGAGATATGATACCCGACAGTAAGTTACTAGGTTCAGTAATGGGTGTAAGTAAAGATAGTGTAATATTGGAATATAGGTTCCGATTAGTATACATCTCTATAGCAAGTATGTATAATTCATTCTTCAACAATTTTTAACTAAACAAAAGATAATCCGTTTGTTTATCAAGACTTGATTAATAATATCAGATCAAGTTTTTTCACCTAGACATTCATTTAAAATATAAACATACACTTACAGTCGGAGATGCAGCTCCCTCTTTTCATATATAAAAGTGAGAATAAAAAAGTCTTCTTAATCGAATAGAATTAGTAACGCTATTGGTGTCCACTTAAGAGAGCTTTCACTGTATTTTCTCTATTACGTTAGGTACATTTTAGTGTATTTTCATCAAGGTGTTGTGTCTTTCTATTTTATTTCAAGATCATCATGTTTTATAACCCATTAACCAGCAACAAAAGAAACACACATGCGTAATAATTGATTCCAACTAGACCAACTTAAAATATAATTACAACAACAATCAAAGAAGAAAGTATGCCCTGGAGATGAAAAATGAAAAAATGAGAAGAAAAAAAATAGTTCTGAAAAATTTTACAAAAATGGATAGAAAAAATTGCTGAGGCCATTTCTCGCTGGTTTCCGTTGAAATCAAACCCAAAATAATTGAACAGAACCAAATGGCAACCAGCATTGCAAATGCGAATGAGAAACGCACAGCAATACCCCGCGATAGAGGATCGCACACAAATTAGAAATAAAAAGTTAAAGAACAAAAAAAAGGAGCAGAAAAAATACTGCATGGCAACACTATTGAAGGCGGTATATGCACGTATGTGAAAATGTCGTGAGCTCAGTGTGAGTAAAAATTTTTAACATCATCAATCGTGTTTGTGGATCTTGGCTTGAAGACACATTAAAAATGCTCGAGCAAAACTAATTGATCGCGCAAATGAAATAAAAACAACAACGTTTGACTTAAGAATAGTAGATAGGAATATTGAAGCAATCATCGAGTTAGATTATTATACGTCTTTTATTATTATATAATAGAAGGGAGCAAAATTGTATGTATTATTTATTATGGGAGCAACATTTTGACCACCTTTTTAACTGTCTGAGACAAAGGTATTTACGTTGAGACTGGGCACTCTTCTTAATAAATTAAAAACCTATTAGAGTTTTAAGAGAGTACAATAGACCCATTCGGATTCATTTCTTTTTGCAAACAAATCAATCTAATCTATATCAGTATCAGCAAAAAAGCCCCTACATATCATATATAACCATATAACCAAGGTTAGGTTATTGTAGTCAACATAACAAGAATTTCGCAAAATTTCACGCAATGGTTCTATGAATTGACATCCTGTGATCTCACTATTCTGGATTATGTTCTGCAAAGAGATGAGATAAAAAGTCATTTTTTTATTCAAACAAATGAGATTTATGGGATGAGTTAGAAGCCAACATTCGTAGAGTTATGACCGATATATGATTATGCAGTCTCAGCTGTTTGAAAACTCGACCACCACATTACCTTTCATAAGAGTCAGCTGCAGCAAATAGAAGAATCATACCAAAACAATTATGGCCGAAAATATGTTACAAAGGATCAAAATACACTTTCTTAAGTTTAACAAGGGTTAAACAAAGGTTCATCATTACAGGTCATTGTTTGATATGTAAACATGTGATTCGACTAGTTGCAGCAGTAGTGACTAATGAACCGAATGTTTTTTGCCCTGGTTATTGTGTTATAATGTGTTAGATTATTCAAAATTCTGGAACAGTTAGAAAGTAAACTTCTGGTTGTCCAAAAAATTAAAGTAGTTGTTGGTATTAAATGGGATATCCCTATTCAACTTCTAACAACTTCTAAGCAATTTTCTTTTTTATATATGAAACATTTGAATTTTTTTTGTTTGACTCATTCAAGTTTAGGGGTTAACTCTTTGATTTTTAGTCTATAAAATTCATAGAGTTTTATATAGTTGAAAATAAAAGTAAGAATGTTAAGGTTTATAGTAAAAAGCGGACGGTTTGCGGAAGATAGTTGAGGAGGCAAGACGAATAGTTTTACAATTGACCTTGGGTTTATAAAAGTCCGAATACGTTTGTGGTTAGTATTGTCGTAGCACTATTAATGATAATAAAAGTTAACTGACTGTTATTATTATGTTGAAGCTGTTTTGAGCTAGTGCACTTAAACACTTATACTCTTTTTTAACTCGAGGTTTCTTCAAAACCCCTCTCTACACCTTGACTAGATTATTGTTTATCACTTCATCAGACTAAGCAATAATTGACCTCAGATCTGCATACCTCCCCATAACTGACTATTGGTAAAGCATGATTGCTTCACATCTTTGTAGCTTGGTATCACAATGGACCCTGGACTGACAAGAGCCCCAGTATCTTTGTGGTTAGTATTTTCGCAGCTGTATCAATGATTATAAAAGCTAAGTGTTTATTGGTAAATTATAATAGCTAGACATCTCAATGAATTGGTAACGCTGTTATAAGATAATGACAGCTTTTTTAAGCGGAGATGGGTGTGACTAACAATTTTGTCTGGTTCAACATTCTTGGTACGAAAAATTGTGAGTGGAAGCTAGAGATATAGTACGATTAGGAGAGATATTCGTTAATTAGAGTTTATATACCATATAATAGATATAAACTCTTTTACTGTATACACTGTATATAAGTGTACATAAGTGTATATAAGTGTATACATTCAAGAACTTCGGCTAATATACTTCTTTTAAATTTATTGATGCTGTATGTTATTCTTGTTTGCTGTGTTAATACTGCATGATCTGTGAACTTAATAGTGATCAGTGAAAATATCTCTAAGCTTGTTAGCGAATTAAATTCTATGAGTAGCAGCGACGGCAGCAGTACTAAATGCTATGTGAAATACATAAAATGAATTCTGTTAGTTGGCATGTGTGATAAATCTCGTTCAAGTTAAATTTCTTTCTTTATTGCAGCTTCAGGATAAATACGAGGCTTGTTAGAAATGTAAAAATACACAAAAGAAAGCCTATAAAACCGCATAAAACACAAAGAAAAAAAAAACGAAATAAAGAGAATAAAAAATGAATGGCATACGAAACAAAATTAATACGAAAAATTTTGAAACGCATTGGAATGGTGTTCGCAATGCAGAAACAGTGATCACAGAACAACAGCAACATCAGCAATAGAGCAACAAATGTTGCAGTAAATGTTGCTGCAGCAATAGCAACAGTGTATCTTAGCCATCTGATTCATCCGCTTCACAACGGCTTTTTGCATTGGCTGCATCGGCTGCATTGGTTGCATCGGCTGCATTGGCTGCATCGGCCGCATCTGCTTCGTGCCTGCCTTGTGTGTGCTGCTCTATTACGAGCTTACGAGGTAAGCAGCAATTTACAAGGCGTAATTCGTGTTCCGCCGCATGTCTCCGCTTGTATCGCGTATGTTGCGTACGAATAAATCCATAAACTTGTGTGTCTTCGCATGTAACGCTCGCGTTTATTGCTGGCAAAATTGTTTTAAAGCGCGTTGTGACATTGTCTTGCCGAGTATCTTGAGCCAGCCGTCCGCTTTATTTTCCTGCAGTTTTACACAATTTCTACGGTTTTGTTAGCAATTTTCCATTTTTTTGTCATTACTATCTCTCAATGTAGATTTTAATTTGATTTTGATCAATTGTTGGAAAATAGATTTGATTGTTAAACAAAATCGTTAGCAGTTTTTTTATGAATTCGCTCAGCGTTCAATTATTAGTCGTACGGAGAAAATTGAGTTTTAAATAACAACGAGATTTTGTCACATTTAATAAACACATGGATCGACTATATACAGTAAGGGCATTAAAAGTTTTTATTTGTACTGTACTTGTGCTCTGTGCTGTAGTCTTACGTCTTGTTAAGTATAGTAAACACTTAAGTTTCAGTAAACACTTAAATTACACACTATTTGTTTTCTATATATATATATGGTGGGACGTTGGGACAGCGCACTGTCCAACAAGTGGCCCCACTGAAGTGAAGGATTAGTCGAAGTAGACCACGAAACGACTTGGGTCCTTTTTCGTCCTTCGATTCTCGGATGTTGTTATTGAGTTAAAGCTGGAGTGGCTTCCGTTCGCATAACTACATCTTTTGTTAATGCAAGCATCTCATTTAGCTTGAGGTTTCCTGCCAAGTCGTCACCAACCCAATGGTGTCCCAAGACAGTCTTCCTCCTACTTGCCAGTGCTGGACATTGGCACAATATATGCACCGCTGTCTCCTTTTCTTCTAGACATAGTCTGCAAGTGTCTTCCTCAGCAAGAGTTATCTTTTTGAGGTGATACTTGAAGTTGCCATGTCCAGTAATTAGTGAGGTCAGCCAGCTTAGAGTGCTCCGCGAATAGCTAAGCACTTTTATCGCTTCCCTGGCCCACGGTTTAGGTAACATGAGTTTGGTCTGTCTACAAGTGCTCAACTCTCTCCATCTATTAAGATGAAGTGAGATTATCCACTTATTGACATTTGTTTTCTAACAATTATCTATAAATTTATAAAATTCTTTAAGGCATAAGATAGACAATAGTGGAATCTACTACTAATAAGTTCACAGGCAAAAGCATCGCGATTAGTGTCGCTTTAATGACACAATTTTCTGGAACAAAAGACAAAGTTTCACTAGATCATGAATTATTCAGAAATATTCATAGATATTGAACACCTTTATATATGAGACATCATTTTATTTACCAAAGTTGGTTGAAGGATACGAAAGTATACGGTAATTACAAGAATCAGACATATTTAAAATAAGTACATCCTTGTTTTTAACCATTATGGTTCTTATTAGAGCTTCAAATATTACTTTTGCTATTCGAAGTTTCGAGTAAGTTTCGTGTAACCATGTGTTCGATCATTTGGCTTGAGCGCAGTCATCTGTTTAAAAATGTTCCAACAGCATATTGTACCAGTATACGTATAACCGAGTAGCTCGAATACTCGAAGACATTAGTTTCTTATAGCGCCAGAAATATTATAACAAGGGATGTTTATTACACAAACATAATTTTTCAAAGGACATTATATATTGTTCCTGAAGCAACGTTACGTTATACAATATTAAGCCAACTAATATTGGAACATGTAACTTAACATGGAATGCAAATAAATAAATATAGTCAGCTTACATGCCAACCTGAATTAGTCAGAACAACCGAAACAGCAATTCCTGACATTTGTAGTACCAGATTTTCATCTACGGACAAAATCTTGTTGGACAAAATAAATCTCACTTGCTACCATATATATACCAAATCGTATCGGCTAGGGCCTACTAGATTTTAATTGCCTTTTATGGCAAGCAAGCCTTATGAGAGATAAGGTATATCAATCATTGTCTCTAATAGAATTATTGTCTATCCTGAAGGTATATCAGATAGTAAAAATAAGTGGAATACGTACGTTTATGTTGGCTTGATTTGGTGTAACGGATAATAATTATTTTCTGCCACTGTTTTTGGATCATGACGTCAAGAATAAAGTGGATAGTATCGCACTATGAAAGTTCGATCTGTTTAACTTTTGCAGGGAATTATTGCAGCAGCTTTAATTTGTTGTTGGTCCTTATTTGCAAACTGTAATTTTTTTCTTGGGTGGTTACGCCCCACCCCACTCATTGCTGAGTGGGGTGGGCCTAACTAGAACTAATGACAACATAATATAACCCAGTAACGATTGATAAGATAACTATGCCATAACTTTTATTTATAAAACTTTCTAATAAAACTAAAATAAGATTAACTAAAAATGATTTAGCACTGAGGTTATCTGATACTAGTGAATGCTTATTTATGATGCTATAAGAGTAAATATTACAACCTAAAATATGGTCTGACTCGTAAATTGTTGCTCTGATTAGGAAAATAATACGATTGGTAAAAAAAATACATGTGAAATATATTTTATTTATGCATATTTTTAAAATTTATAGGCAAAAACAGTCAAATGTATTAAAGGCACATCTGTAACAGATACAAGAGTTACTCTATCAGAGACACACGATAGAGTAGTGCATTATGCGGCTTTAATGCCACATTCTCCGAAACTTATTCATTTTTCCCCAGTGCACGTTTATAAATAAAATAGTATAAATTTTGAAAAAAATAAATATATACAAAAATAAAAATAAAAAAAAAAAATAATACACAACTTGAATATGCACGGAAAGTATTTGAAATATTAAACTTTAATAAAAAATTAAATGAAAGAAACTGCATTGAGGAAAATAAAAATGCGAACATTATAACATTTCCTAGTGGGCAAAAACGAATTTGTGCACGCGTACTCGTAGCTTTAACAATAAGTTACTTTATTTTATTAAAGTAAACAAAAATATATCTACAGATCTGCAGATCTATATACATATGTATATACGATATAAACGTCGCTATATATAAACACATTCGTACCATTAAAATATGTACTTGAAAGGCATGCGAATTGAAGTCCTTATGGCCGATGAATAAAAGCTGCACGGACCCGGACACAGTTTAGGTTCATAATCTGAAATTCAATAGTCGTAAGTGAATTTATTTTGAGTGGACAGACGGAGGACGTTTGCTAGGACAGACAAAGAGAAAAACAGACAAACGGACAAACTGACAAATAAACATACAAACAAATGTATCTATATAGCAGTACATATATACAGAAATAGCAAAATGGCATTAAATTGTTTTACTATCTGTGCAGTTTCATTAATATGTGGAGGAAGATCCACAAGTTGGAAGAGCAAAATTATTAAGAACTTAAATTCCTTATGCTTTATTACATGTTTTCGTGGGATTACAATAATTCGTGCTGGAATTCATAAGGCTTTTTTTCTTTTAAACAAAAAGTAAATAAAAAAGCGAAATATTTTAATATTAATTTAGATTTAATTTAAAAAATTATTGTAATTTTCCAAAGAGTAAAAGTTAAGAATTAATGAATTTATGAGAATGAATCTTTTATGAAACTCAACTTGAACAACGTAGAAAAATATTTCGGCTAACACTGATGGCTTACAAAAGTAAGGAGAGTTAGCATACATTCATTAAGATAAACTGAAGTTTTTGGTATTGGAACAATATTTCAATACTCCACACTTGTATTAAAACCTATTAAAAATTCTATGAACACTTAAAAAAAAAATAAATATAAAATAAAATTAAAGTCTTTGAGTTATTAATTTAGAGTCTTTCAAATTCAATATACATCTTTGAAAGTGTCTATTATAGAATTTTTCAAATACTTTCCTGAAACTGTGTTTATGCCTACATTTCTAATGAAATGATGTTATCAATTAATTAGTATTTTTTTTGTAATTATAAACGAAGATTACAACCTTGAAGTTAAATCTGGAGAATATAGCGGAGGGGGTAGAAAATCTTGGCAGACTTGTGAAATATTGCTACTGGGAGTGCGACTATTAAAAACAAGTAATAGCCGTTTTAGACATTAATATGTTTCTATTTACTTGACAGTTTTACCACAAGAGAAATAATTTAATGCTACTACTGAGAAATGCCTATAAGAAATATAAAAAGTATATAATATATCATATATAACACATAATATATTTTATGAGTTATATGTGTTATATTATACATAATATATAATTTATAATGTATAATATATAACATATAATATATAGTATATGATATATAGCATTAACATTGAAGAAGTCATTAATAGGGACCAACTACCTAAATTTAAAAAGTAATGTCAAATGGGGTATATTATGTACAACATACATTACTACAGTGGCGTATATAAGAAAGAAAAAGAGTTTTGAGTTCAAACCTTCCGTAAAATATTTCAGATCACTTTACACTAGACACACAATTTTCTTTTCGTAGCAAATGAACTAGTGAACTCTATTGAATAAGTTAATATATATAATCTATATAACTATAAATATTTATAAACAGGTCAATAACTTTTAGAATATATATATATATATATATATATATATATATATAGATTAGAACTAATGCCGCACAAGATCTTGTTTAGCATACTTTTTTTCCGGTTGCTAATATGAAGTTGATCTTAGGTAAGTCAGTGATAATTGGAAAGATCCAATCCTTTCCAATAAACTAAGAAAGCTATTTTGCTATTCCATATTCTTTATAATAAAGGATAAAAGATTGGTCATATTAGAACCAGCTGGACGTATTAATAAATTAAAGTATGTGTTTGATTTTTTCGAATATAGGAAGTGACGTTGGGTGAATAAAAAAATGATCTGCTGAAAAACTTTAGCTTGGATTTGCGTATATTTGGATATAGGTATAATAGTTATTATATAAAATACGTAATAGAATATTCTTATTGCTTTTAGAAATTACTTTAAAATTCTTATAAACACATGCAATTTAAACAAAATTAAAATATTGTAAAACAATTATTTAAAAACACTACCAATAATAATAATAGTACCATAATTATTAATACGATAATTTTTTAGAGATATTATGAAATTTTTAAGTGAATTTCATAATAACTCTGAGGTTAGAGGCACACCTTCCGATGTATGATGGATTTTCTCTTTTTTTAATTATTAATATAAATATACTCTTCACAATCCACATTGTTCTCAACTCTTTAGCGTTAGTTATCATAGAATTAAAAAATTTTTTAAGTTAATGTGTAATTTTACTATGTAAATCGACAGTATCTAAGATAATATCTGTCTTTACTGAACACTGGACTATGAGATGACATAGAGTTAGGGTTGATTAGGGCCCTCTCGAATCTTATGTTGCATGAGTCTACTACACTTGAAGAGAATACACCGGAGCACCTGTTGTGCCTTTGTTCAGGCTTGTTCAGAATTAGGTTTAAGCTTTTGGGTGACTCATTCTTTAGTGCAGTCAGTGATATTTCTAACATTAGTATTGGTCAAATATTTGTCCGACTGGTAGTAATTGTCTCAACTTTCCACCCACAATTACAAGGAATGTGGTGTCAAAATGGCTTTGTTAGCTTACTAAGGAGTATGCGATAGTTTCGGACCCCTTCCATTTTACCTACCAACCTAACTAACTAAGAAATTTTTGAGTGTCTCTAACTTTACGTTGTGTAATAGTACTTTACATATTTTGATTATCAATATATATATATGTTTATATAATCTATAAATGTATGCACATTTAACCTTCACAATCGACATTGCTCTCCACTCTTCAGTTGAGTAAGTTGAGAAGTCGCTGAGAAATGTATCGCTGCGTACAGTACGGAATGCGCATGTGCACTCGTTAAAAGATTTGTGGTTTTGACCTACAATCTGATGTTAAAAATCTTTTTGCATATTCTTAGACTACTTTCCAGAACAATGAAATCAAAAATAAAAATAAAATACAATCAATAAAAAAGAATAGCGAATAACCAAATTGAATTCAATAGACAAAAGTTAGTTAAAAAGCAAATAAAACTTAACAAAAAAAAAAACAAAAAAAAACAACAACAAGGAATATTACTAAAAGGAAGCGTAGCTGTGTAGCCGCGAAGTTGCTAAAATGCGTGCGCTGTCAAGATAATCTTTGCCAGAATTGCAATTTCATAGATTGGCATTCATTTTTATTTTCTTTCTCATATGCATTTCTGTTAACGTTTGACTGTTTTTTTTTGTTTTGTTTGTTTGTTTTTTTTTGTATCTTTTGGCATTACAGAGAATTTTTTGTATAGCACACAAATGGTTAAGTAAGTCAAGAAGTCAATTTTTGTTATTTTAGGTTTTGCTCAAACATTTTTATTCTTAACTCAGAAGACTCAGAACACTCAGAACACTCAGAAGTCAGTGAACTTCTCTACTCGATTGTCTGCAAATGATTTTAGAATTTTTGTACGCACAGAAAAGCACAACTAAAATTCTTTTTCAAGTTTTTGACAACAAAAAATATAAATATTCAAATTAGATTTTTAATTACTTATAAACATTTTAAAACTAAAAAGGAATTAAGATTTTTAATATTTATTTTCGTTTTCATTTTCAAGTTTAAAATTTTTATACAGAATTTGTCTACTTCTCCTTCACACTTGCTTTGATGTTCCAACACTGACAACACTGACAGCTGAAGCCAAGCCCACCAGCATAACTTTTAGTTCTTTTTGTTACACTTTTTTTGTTGTGATTATAATTGCAGTTACTATTGTTGGTGTTCGTGTTGTTGTTGTTGTTGTTGCCGTTGTTTTTATTTGTGTATTTGTATATTTTAATGCACAGCATTTCACTTTGTTGCTAATTACAATAAGCCCAACCCATTTGTGTATATGTGACCAGAACTTAACATTAATCCATTGCGATGGGAACGACGACACTTCTTGCATACGACGACGACGACGACGACTACGACGACATGAGCTTAGCATTGACGTTGTTGGTGTTGTTGGTGTTGTTGTGTATGCTTATTAACAAACAAAAAAAGGAACGAATGGAAAAAAAGTAGATAAGAATAAAATTATGAGAAGTTTAGAGTAAAGCAGAGACAATCTTGTTGATGTTTTCTCGTGTAACACAGGTAAATATGGCGTTTTAAAATGGCGGCATTAAAATTTGACGAATTGTATTTCAGTTTATCTGCTCAGGTGAGCAATGCAGCTGACGACATGCGATGAGATAGTTATTAATTAATATTTATTTATTTATATTAATTTCTCAGGCAATAAAGATTTTAAAGAAAAAGTAAAAAAAAATATTTTTATATATAGCATATATATAGTATAGTATATATAGTATTTTTATACACTTGTACGGTTAACAGTTGAAGGCAAAAGTCAGAGTTTAGCCACTGCTTAGGCAATGATTGCTGCATTTCTAGGTACATATAAGTAATTAAATATTAGTTTATTAAGTATTAAAATAGTGAATATCTTAATTGCCTACTGAGCTCATATTAGCATCTATTGGCAATGGTGATTTTTTGTCTAATCTCCAGCTAGAACCAGGCAGAGGCATTTAAAAAGGCAAGAATCTGGCCAAAGCAAATGCTCGAGAAATCGCCGAGAGTGTTAAAGAAGGGAGCCCTCAGAAACTTAAGCCTAGTTCTGACCAAACCTGGATATAGACACATCAGGTGTTATGGTGTCCTTTCTTCGAGAGCTGGTAGACATGCATTACAGGAAATACCACAGGGTAGGGTAGACAGAAAGTAAACATTTCACAGCCTTTTATTCTGCATGCACACGAGTGAAGAGTTTATCATGAAAGGTCGACACAAAATAACTTTTTTTAAATCTAAGATGAGTTCTGGATAATAATTAATCTATTATTTCACAATATAAAAAAAATTAACTGTTTTAAATGGTTCCTAATAGTCAGCTGCTACTTTGTAATTGCCCAGTTAATTGTGGAATAGCAAAAAATGTAATAATTTGTATAGATATATGCTAAATTCTTTTAAGAATAACTTTGCCTAGTTCTTATCTTTGAAACCTAATTTGCATTTTTATCACTCTTTCTAAATAAGTATCTCAAGTAAGACCAACTTCAGCGGTGTGGGTAAGCGAAAAAGAAAAATGCACACATCTGTTTTAATACATCGCCATTGGAATAAAAATAAAAATGACTGCATCCTTTAGAAAAAATAGAGTTGATCGGAAGAAGGTACTTCGGCACATCGTGCATTGGAGGGGACACTTGAATGAACAAACAAAAAAAAAAAAAAAGGAAAACCGCTGGAAGCGCGGCGCTATTGCAGCGCAAACATGGCGTTATAATTTATTTGCACTGCATGATTTGGACATTTATTGCTCAAAACGTTTAGCCAACGTGATGCACTCACATTGTATGGACTTGCAGAAATTCTATGATAAAAATGCGATACACGGCAAAGGTAATAAAAAAAAGCTCTTGATTTCAGGAATCTTCTCTTCCTATTCGACTATAGCAGACTATAGTACATAAGTCTAGGCAATTTCGAAGGCAAACTAAAAATATTGAATAGCAAAAATTATTGTTTTTTTTTCGCTATTTTTTAAGTGAGTTTTAAGTTTAATAGTTTTTGTTGAAAAATTAAAATTTAAAATTTTTACTAAATGTATTTCCAACAGCTTTATTGCAATTCGTGGAGGTGTGAACTGAAATAACTTTTACCTCTTCACTAAGGAAATGTGTGATTTATTCCTATGTGAACGTAAGAAAATTGTAATTCAAGTTAGCACTAACTTTATATGAAGAACGCTTTCGGTCATATATCATGACTTCTATGATTATTGACTCGAATTCGTATGAAAATAATTTAATAAATTCTGCATAAAAGCGCTACTGCGCTCCACCAGAGATTCGAATCTTCCAGCGAAATCGACTTTCTAATACGAAAACATTTTATTTATATTATTTTTCACTCCCGGCTACTAGACTAAACTCTTATAATTTATATCAACTAACTTCAACCTTTTTCACCTCTAAGAAAATATAATAAAAAAATTTATTGAATTGTTAAAAGATTTATTGACACTGATGTTGCCAAATAAATGGCAGCAATTCAAATATAAATAAATTCATTGAACTGAAAACAGTTGCCAACTACCAACAGCAACTGTTGATGGTGTATTACTGCTGCAGCTGCTGTTGCTGATGTTGCTGCTGTTGTTGCTACTTCTATTGCTACTTCCATTGCTGCCGTATTTACACAAACATTTTTCATACGAATTATCGTATTTTGCAGTTTATGGAATTGGACTCCATTTCGAAGGAAGATAGTTTTTCTTTCCGATTTGAGCAGAGTTTTATTTTGAAATACAAAATACAATACCAAAACAGATGATTGAAATCAGTGAAACAAAAATATTACGAATATATATAAAATTCTTTTAAATTGATATTTTATATCATTTCGAAGTCGGCTAAAAACAAAGCTTAATAAATAAATGCCAAATGAAGATAAAATAGGCGTTATTAACGGAAATATATAAAGAATAGGGTATATAAAATAAATAAAAAATAGTAATAAATAAAATAATATTTGAGAACTCCCTTCAGCAGACACTCAACGCTAGTTAACCTAAATTTATTCAATATTCGTACACACGAGTATTTATCCTATTTTCCGGAGTTTTAAGTTGTCCTTTCACCCAAAAGCTTTTGCGGTTAATGTACTGCGGTGCAATGCATTATAACTCAGTTCAGATCGCAATGCTTTTAGGCCGATAATAAGTTACAGCATATGGATCATCCCAGCACCTGTTTCAAAATCTCCAATTTTCGTGGTGTATGAAAACTCACCTCAACTCAATTAGCTTATAAATGTAATATGAGAAGGTAATCTTTTTATATTCTATATAATTATTCAAAAACAGTATTTAAGCTTCTGCAATTCTCTAATCAGGCTTTGTACATATTTATTAATTTAATAAAATTTTTAACAGTATTTAATATGCCATATTTTTATTTTTGAATCGCAGTTTTTATTATATGTTTTTATTCTCTTCGCATTATATATTTCAAGTTATTCCTCCATGAACCCCTTTATTGATATTGATGAATGGAATGGGTCCTGCGAAATCTCTTTTATTATTGATGGTTCTGTGTTATTACCTATATTTCACTCATAGTTTATATTTTCTTCTTACTGCCTCTTAAATTTCCTTCTCAAATTTATGTAATGGACTTCCAGTAGGTGCTCTTCTTTCAGGGCTTGCTTCAAACACATGTTTGGTAGTTCCCAACTGCGATATTTTTGATAAATGTTAAAACCACTTAAGTTGGTGTTACTCGATTAGATTTTAGATGCCTCTGGTTTAAGTGAACTTAGACTTCTAGGTATTAAGTCGCTTGATCCCTGCTCTCTTCATTAACTGCTACAATGAAGTATTCACACGTTGGAGGAAATCTTTTTCATTTATTTCTGAGAGGTGGTTTTAGTGAGTTAAAGATTTTGGATAACAACTTGGCGTAGTTAACTTCCTATACATTCGTTTCTGATTCCATTTATATATTTATAGAAATAATATATAAATATATACATACTAAATAAGCATGTAGGTATTATACTTTTAATATATTGTTTTATATTAAAAATATAACATAATATATATAGATTTAAATAATTCTCTTTCTTCCACTACTCAGCTATTACTTCTATAGAGTCCCTTAGCAATTCCTGAGTATATTTTGTCCGTTAAAGAAAATTGTGATTTTTTTATACAATATAAAGTCAGTATTGATTAATGTTTCTTTTTTTTTATTAACTTTTATTTTTCAGTTGCAAAATTTACGTTTGCAAATTAAATCAAAAGTATTTTATGTCAATTTCAGAATTTATTGCTTCATTTGCTTGTGTGAAAATGCCTTACGTGGTGTGTGAATTTGTGAATTGATGAAATTTCCAACTCATGGAATCAGGCGAAGTGCACATGTATTTGCATTAAATAAAATATTTAAGAAGGAAAAACAAAACAGTTTAAAGTAACATAAATAAAAATAAATTAAAGTGCACAAATATAAATTTAAAGTGTAAATTATTGCTAAAAATTACGTAAATCACTGCGAGCTCGTACTGCGAAAATCAAAAGACTTAAGCGCAAAACTTGATGCACTAAAATTTTGCCATTTTCAGTTATTTTGGATACAAAATTTTCGGTTTTTATTGTTGACGTGAAAGATTTACTGGTCTATTTTGCGAGACGACAACAATTCAATTTACATTAACATAATTCAAGTGTTTTCAAAATTAATTACAGCAACTATCAATACAAAAACTTCTGAGCGAAATACAAATCCGTAAATGAGTTGGGAAAATTTTAGATTGTTGAATAAAACCTTCAAAATAACAAAAAAAAAATGCTTAATAAATAAAAACTTAACTTAGTAGAATCTCCAGCCCTCGGAAGTGTTAATTTTTTCATGTTAGTGAATATTTACCTTTCAGAGTAACATTCTTGCAAATGTGACATTTTACAGATTTTTTACAAAAATTCATTTCCTGTTCAAAAAAAAAAAATTAACGTTTTATGTCAAGACGTCTGAATGCATTTTGACTTATTTTATTTTTATATTCACTGAGCTACAGTGATTCTGTGGGTATTGGAGACAGTCGGAACAGAATTAAGACAAAAGGTAAATTTTTTATAAATAATGAAAATATATAGTATCGTAGTATAATATACTATCTACATATTTATAGTATTCAATATAATTATCGCCATTGTTTTGAAGTTTGTTTGACTTCTTCCTCAAGGCTATATACTATTTAACAGTAACTATGAAAATAAATTTAATTCACTTAAGCCTTTTCATTACTTATAAAAAATTAAAAAAGTGAACAAACAACAACTTCAATAAGTAAGGACTCAGACAAAGCACAGGACTGATTAAACCGTACTTCTACAAAAACATTCATGAATTCTCATAAGGTAATTTAAGGTTCATAACGGATTTCATTACAGATCATTATGATCTGAAATATTACCTTCATAAACTACGATTTTCTGCTAATTCGAAATGAGAATTATGCCTCGAAGATGAGGAAACTACTATGCATATTTTTTGTGACTGTTTAGCTTTAACAACGCACAGAAGAAACTTGCTTCATATGAAATTTCTGTCACTAGAACAGATTAAGAGCTCTTCTCTAGATTTCGTTCTGGACTTTGTTCAAAAAGCTTTAAAGGGTTTATGACTTTTCTGTCCGCAGTACTGGCTGTTGGGCGATTTCGCGTCAATAATTTTAATAATACGAAATAATGGGACTCAATACTGATTTAAGTTATGATAAATCATTAACTGTAGTTGGAAATCAGTGGTAGTTGGAAATACATATTCACTTAATTGCCAATGAGTAGTTTTTACTGCTTTTACTGTCACCTACTGCTTAGGTCACAATAATGAGTCATTAACTTTGTTGACCTAAGTCATAGCCTAAGGTATGGTACTTTTAAACAAGAAGTACTACATTAAAATTGTTTATTGTAAATTAAAAAATAAGAAAAGCTATCAAAGTCTGAAAAATATTATTAAAAATATTATACCAATTTACAAACTTAGGCGTGTGAAAAAAATCTACTCTATAATTGTGAACTTTAACAAGATTAATTACATCTTCAATTTTTTGTTTTTTTTGTTTTCTCTAAATATATTTACATTATACATGCCGATTAGAATATTTATTTTTTGTATGCAACTTATACGACCGACCGTAGTGCCATGCTCTTCTCTCAGCCTGACCTTTTATGTTTTTATTTTGTGTGAATTTTGTTGGTTGCAATTTTTCATTTGTGCTAATCTCAGTGTGAAATTGTTCAAATGATAATAAATGTAGCGTTAAGGATTTTATGTGGGATTAAATAAGTTTAAAATTTGTATAATATAAATTTTAAAGAATTAAAATTATTTTTATACAAATTTTTTTTTACATATTTCGATGCTGAAGCACAGCTGAGGTGTTGCAGTCAAGCAATTAATCTTCTTAAAATACTTAAGTTGACTTCTTGGACTGCAATGGGTTTTGCTCTTAGGATTAATTTTAATTGGAGTTTTGTACAATAGAATATGCGAATATAATTTATAAAAAATAATTAAAAATTTTTGAAATACATTGTAATACTTATATACAAGATATAAACGCGAAGTTCATATGGAATTTTAATTAACTAGAAAAGAAAAAATTCAGGATAGTATAGTCAACTAAGTATAGCTGAAGTAATTCGATAAATGAGTATGTAAACCTGCGTAATACTCATCCATTTACCTCCCCATAAGTACATCAACGTTCTATTTTCCTCATATTTAGAAACCACTATTTAGTTCGAGTAGTCACATTTGATAGTGGAGTCGATAATGAATTATGGAATGTTGCTCCAGACTATAATTAGTTCTCATATGAACACATATTAATCTTCACTGTAACACGGTTTTTGTTCAATCTAAACCTTTACTTTTCACTTTTGCAAAAGACACATTTTATTCCGACCCGTCTCTTCCATAATGGTTTGCAGCACTATAGAAAGAGAGATTTTGTTTCATCGTGCTACAGCTCGAGACATCCATTACTTGTTCGCAAGCTTTATCAAAAACCATATGTGGCGCTGAATTATCGTGCTACCTCACTAGCTCCTTCGAGTTCAACGAGATATGTATGTAGAAACTAGCTCAAAAAACTGAGGCAATCCAAGAAGCTGACATTAGTTGATATATGGTATGCACATATAGTTATAGTAATGCGAAAAGAATATAAAGAAAAGTGGATCAGTGTTGCCAGCAGTTCAAAATATATTGGAATTTGAAATTGGTTAGAATTTAATTAGATCCCTTTATCGAGGAATGGAAGTAGCGGTGCTTCAGGTTCAAATTTATATTAGTTGATGTTTAATTGGACCACACTGTGTTTAATTGTAATAAGCGTATGTTACATCGAAAAATGAAAGTAGTGCTGCCACAGATACAACATTTTTAAGAATTTGAAATAGATTAGAATTTTTTTGAGCCTCACTATGTTTAGTAAGTAGAAGAATGTAAGAATGGTGTTGCCATCATTTCAAGATTCCAATATAGAGTAACTTTTTTTGGGTCACACTATGATCAATTGCTTGCAGAATATAAAAATTAGTGGATGCAGTGTTGCCACCATTCTAAAATTTATGGAAATTTGAAATTAATTAAAGTTTAATTGGAGTTCACAGATTTTAATTGTAAGAAGGATGTAAGGATTTTGTGGAAGCAGTGTTGCCACCATTTCAAAATTTATAGAAATTCAAATTTGGTCGCACTGTATTCAATTGTAAGAAGGATGTGTGAATATATGAACACAGTGTTGCTTCTACTTCGAAAGCAATTTCAAATTGGTTTAAACCACAATGATGGTCCTCTATGTTAAATTGAAAGAAGCATTGAAAGAAGAAGATTAGTTCCCTACTTTATATGACTTACAACTGAAGAGCTAGAAGCATACTTACTTAGATTTAATTGTATGGCTTTGTGTGGAAACATCTGAGTTGCTTCTCACTTCATAAAATATCAACAAATAATGATTGCAATCCTACAGTAAATTTTTGAAGCTTGTCTTTATGATTGAATATTTTTATTACCATTGAAATGCTGTTTGGCTTGAGTTTAAAAGTGTATTTTATGAGGCAGAAAAATGAAAAATCATAAATTCAAGTGAAAAACAGTTTCACTTTGTAGTGGAAAAAATTATTTATTAAAATTGCCTGAAAGCGAAAATTTTCCAAACTGTGCTTCGAAAGATTCGTTAAGAATTTAAAAAAAAATAACCATAGAAAAAACAACACCCAAAGAGGAATATTATAGAATATTTATTATTCTTCTAAAAAAAAATTTTTTATATATATAGAAATAATACGAAAAAATAAAATTAAAAAAACAATCGCTTTTTACTTATTTTTTGGATCGTGTTTTCGTGGACGTTGCTCATTAGAATGACGGAAATATTTTGAATTGCAAACGCTATTGAAAATTTGATCTGACCGGCACGATGCCGACCGACACACATACGCGGAGGCCCCAGCCAAATAGCCACATGCGGTATGGGCCAAACGTTCCACGTAGGAATAAATTTGCGAGTCGGTGTGCTTGTGCGGAAAAATGGTGCCGTGCAAAAATTGCTTAAGCAGAACACATTTTGGTCACACAATTTCTCCGGCTTACAAGTAACAACACCAGATACGCCTAACTGAGCCGTACTTGCAACTGCATTGACCGCCAGTATAAACTGATGCCGTTCGCATCATCAGCAGCATCTGCAGCATCAGCAACAGTATTTGGAATACCAAAAGTAACAGCATCAATTGCAGACAGCAATTGAGCAGCAGCAGAATCAGCAGCGAGAGCAGCGGCAGCAAGGGTAGATAAGCAAAATGTTGCTAAAATGCAACTAAATTAAAATTTATGGTTTGAAGCGTACTTTGCGTTTTTGTGTGATGAACAGTTTGAGATATATTTAATATGTTGTTCGGAAATGTTGCATGTTGTAGTCACTATTTGTTGCTGTTGTTGTTACTGTTGATGTCGTTGATGTCGTTGTTCTTGCTATTGGACTTGTCGCTGATGACGATGGCGATGGCGATGATGCTGTGCTCGCGTCTGTGTCTATTCCTATGCCAACAACAAAGTCTGGTGAAGTATGATTTTTTGCATATTTCAGCTGAAGTTTGTATTTGAGCTGCTGTTGCATGCAACATTTTTGTGCTGCAGGCGGTGGTATAACAATATTGTATATAATATAATAACGACAATAAATGTAACAACAATGGTAATAACAATAGCAACAATAGAGAAATGCTACAAAATTGTGGCAATGTAGCGCATAAGTGTCAGTTGCCATGATGAAGTCTGTTTTAGCGTTCACAAAAACAAAAAAAAACAAAAAAAATAATAGTAAAATAAAAAAAAATAAGGCCCAATGGGTTGTTTAGGCTGTCAGTTAAGTAACAGGATATATGTCTTTAAATGTATACCATTTTAAACATTTTAAGCGTTGAAACAATGTAGAGTAATAAACGTTAGTTGTCATAATGAACTTCACTATAGATAGATATGAGGGAATATAAGTTTCATAATAGGAAATATATATTAGAACCGATATTTAAGTCCTAAATCTGCTAACTTACTTAAATTGGTAAATAATTAGTTCAGAAAAAGATTTTTATAACGATTTAATGAAATATGTAGCGAATGTAATTATTTAGTTGAACTTACAAATATGAAGTCGAATTAAAGTTTATGACGAATAAAATTAAGAAGACAAATAGGCGGACAAATAAAATAAAAAGAAGTTGACCCTTCTAAACCAACTAAAGAGCCTTTTTAATTATAGATCTATCTTAGATCTATAGAGTTTTAGTCTTAGAGAAAACACTAATTGTTTTCTAAGCTGCCGGATGCACTATTACGCCTGGAAATACTATTGCATACTCCTGCTGGTTGAATGGAGAAAATTTTTATAGCTTTATCGACCTTTAATCTAAATCTAAATCAAGTTAGTAATTACACATTGCTTTAGTATATACAATTGAAAAGTACTACATTAAAAATATGATATATGTATATATATATTGGATGATATCCCCATATATCATCAAGATACTCAGATTTGTAACGAGTATTTTTCTAAAGTCTAAATCAAAACATAGAAGTCAATAGGAAGACAATAAAAGTCAATTACAGAAATCGGTTCCACTTCCGTAATAACATGCAATGAACTCTGCAGATGATAAGTACAGATATAGTCTTTTAGTAGCATAAAACCATTTTGAGTTTTTTGAATATAGTCCGAAGTGGGGTAACTAATAACTCAGCAGTTTAAGTCTTATATTTATTGTTCACCACCACTCACATAGCCAAGCGGGGGGTTGAGAGGTTGAAAATTACTCCTACCTCCGAAAATAATCGTAGGACTATATGTATATAAATGACTACATTTTCATTACAAATACATTATGATATAACTAAGTGGTCAACGAAAACCGCTTAAGTTTTGTGGTTATGAACCCGCCACCAACCCAATTTGATGTAATACACTCTGAACCTTTATCTTTTATCAAGACTATAATAGCACTAGTTGTGTTTTATTTGACAAAGGAAATATTGTAAAAAAAAGAGACTAGTAAAACACAATTTTGAAGATTCGGAAGTTATATATCTTATCAGAAATAAAATAGAATTAAGGAAAGCAATAATAGATAATACAATTCCATACTTTTTGAAGTTTCTTATTTTCACATTTATATTAACGAAAGTATAAGAGATATCAGTGTTCATATTGATGTCTATTAAAGTAGTTTTGCAAATCTATTATAAGACAAATATATATATGAGTTGTCTAGTAGTTTAGCTTATTTAGATATTCAGATATTCAGACATTCGGTGTAATTATTATTGTAATTATCTATGTATATTATCTATATTATAATCTATAATTTATATAAGCATATGTATCGTAATATTAATATGATTGAGAATCTAAAGAAGTCGACTTCTTCAAAAACGCGGAGTAGTCATAAATCGTTCTACATGTTAATATATATACATATTTACTTAAGAAAAAAACAATTTAAGGATAAAGTGTTTGGAAAGAATATTAGATATAATAATTATTTACTATATATCAGGGCTGTCTGAATTACGAGCCACATGTGGCTCGCGACATGTTTTTAATCTACCACAAATACGCAAATTTTTCTTTGGTATTACATACATGTACTAGTTTCTGCGACTCTTCAATCTGCACAGTGACTTGTATCTGGTCTGAATAGCCCTTCTATATATGAATAGTTTTGTGCTTAAAATTTAAAACATTTATTAAAAAATAATAACAAAAGAAAATTCATTCTTGAATAAAGCAAGTCAGACAAACTTAACATACTTGCATTCTGTTCTGTAGCACATTTATCGAATTTTGTAAAAGAAGGTCGTTATGATAGCAATAACCTCTTCTTCTCTCCTATATTTTCCTTCATTTTTATTTCATTTTATATTTTATTTCATTTTATTTTTTATTATATTCTTAATATTATTTTTATTTTAATTCTACTAGCGATTACTGCAACTTATTATGTATTTTCAGTTAGAAAGTAGTTAGTTATAAATATGTATATAGATTACATATGTACATGCATGTGTGTATGTACGAGAGCGTGTAAGCTGGAGTTGAGGCTTGAAAGTATCGAGTCTGAGAATAATGTTGCACTTTGATGAATTTACGATTATGCGCTGGTCAAGCTTAAACTGCTAAAAGGCTTCAAAGCGCCTCAAACTGACATTTCGTGTAAATTGTAGTGATTTATTTATGTATTCTTGTACATATCGTGTATTTATACTAATATATAGGCATATATATATACATATATATATTTATATACATATAGTATATATATATATGTATATATAGTAGTTATAGTAAGTATATTTTTTCGCCTGTTTGATATTCTATTCGTTGACTTTTGCATGGTTGTCAAAATTTACCGTTCCCTATAAAATTAAACTCGACTTCGTTTATGCAGAAATTGATGAACTGCACTTCGCGGTTGAATTTCTTATATTTTTATTTTCATTTTTCATTTGCAATTTGCTTATTAATTTTTAGTTTGAAGTGCATAAGAAATTGCAAATGAATTGAAAACTACAATTATCTTATCACACATTTATGCACTCAACTTACTAATAAATTTATTCAAAGTTCAAAGGAATTATAATCGCAAGCTCAATGACTTATCGCACAGCGCGGACATTGCAACTGTCAATATTGAGTTAAAGTCAGGAATGTTAGGAATTGATTGAAAGCGTAGTATATTCGACAATAATCTGGAATTATTTTTGGAGAGAGGTTATAAACGCATATCGCAGGTATGTTGCACTGTTTGGCATGTAGTTGCCAAACATAATACTTCGGGTCCTTCACTTTACCAGTTAAAGATAGACAGAATGGATTGACAGTGTCGTAGTTCCATTAGAGAATGCTCTACTCTATTTGTCAATGAACCTATATTGTCTAAATTATTTGTTAGGTTCAACTTGTTGTCATTGAGATATCAAACATAGTATAGATCTTTGGGTACTTACTAATATTAGTCAGAAATATGGTTGATAGAATTGTAGCTTTATAGAGGCCTATATATGATGTTTTACCATATTTGTCTAATTTCTTAGCTAGGTAGGCAGTTTAAAATGATTGCTATGAAAATACCATGCTTATATCTCAAGATGCTTAGCAATACTAGTTACAGAAGTGGTTGAAAGAATCATTGCACTATAAACGAGTGTGTGTCTTCTGTGTGAATGAGTTCGCTAGTTGTTGGGGGGAGGGGGTTTATTATGAGATCGTACTAGTTTTTTGTTAGTTTCGCATACATTTGGAAATTTTGTACACATTCTTAAACCGCGATTTCGTTGTCACATAAATAAAATAAGCTTACACTATTTAAATTACATAATGAACTAGCAACTAAAGTAAAAATCTAATATAGTTACTAAAGAATTAAATATTAAGTTAGTATGACATTAAAGTGAAAGCGATTACAATTTGGATTAGCTATTTTGTCTGGTCAAGAAAAATGTTCATTTGAAATAACAAATTTATGTGAAAAATTGAAACTAGGTATTAGCGACACTACATTGTCGAGATGTCCGTCGATAATCTGAATCTATTAAACACGAGCAACATTGTAATCATATATTAGCAAAAATTAACGAATAATGTATAATAATAGTTTGTAAAGAAGAAATGAGTAAGTTAAAAAAAAGTCAACATAATTTATTCAATAAAGTGGTCATATATTGAAAATACCGCACTGCATATTAATCGTCTCACTAAATTAAACTCGTAGCTATCATGAAGTGAACCCTTTCATTCTACTTACTCATGTAGTTGATGCTCAACATGCGATGCTAAAACAGCAGAATAAAAAAAGATTCACTAAAAACACAGAAAAAAAGAAAACACTTTTTACTACTTTTATTTTCATAAAATGACAACATAATGATGTCATTTAAATTGTTTAAAAGTTATTCGAAAGAGGTGAAATGGTTTCATGGTCTTAAAAATAAAAATATATATTTTCACTTTTTTTTATATACATATATCTAAATTCTATTTTAATCCATTTAATTTAATAAATTTAATTTTATTATATTTAAATTATTTATAAATTTTCCAACATAAAAAGATTATGATCATGAATTTTTAGGATTTGCACTGCTGGAGATCTATTGTGTCTCTACATGGATTTAGAATATTTCTCCAAGTCTAACTTTTATTGTGCCTCTACATGGATTTAGAATATTTCTTCAAGTCCAACTCTTCCTATAAATTGTCGTATTGTGTATTACAGAGTTTTATTCTTTCATTTGATAGGAGATGCACACATGGATTATTTTTTGGTTGTGCATCAGTGCCAGACAAACTTCCAGCTTGTGTTTTGAAATCTCATTCTCTTTCTTATAAATTCCAGAAGCTTTATTAACTTAATTCATATTTGTCTAGGATGATAATTTAACCTATAGTGCCCTATCAGAGTTCCTATAATGATTCCAAAAATATTTTTGTTTAGTTGCATACAATCCCTAAATCGTATTACGTTGAAATCGTTCTATAAGCGATTTCGATTGTAATAGTTCTGTGAGATTATCATATATACGTGACGTCGATTAGAAATCTAAATGAATTTTTCAAAATCAAGTAAATTGACTTGATATATTGTAGTGACTTGTCTTTTTATGTAATGTCAGTTTGTGATTGTAAGGAACTAATGCTATATTTTGTTTAAAATTAGGTATAAATGGTGCGAAGATATACGAAACTGCAAGATATGTACAAATGTTCTGTTTTGAATTTCCAATTTTAAACTCGCTCCATGACTTATAAAGTTTGAGAACCTCTGGCTTATAACTTATTGACTACGCACAGCGGTTAATATTCACTTACTGAAAAGGTTTGTGAACCTTTGGAGCCATAAAGCAATAATAATGGATTATATATGATTGCGCAAAAATATATATTTATTCAGGTACAATACTTATTTAATCATATAACTTCAATAATGTTTGAGTGATTGTGTAAAATATATTAAATAAAGTAAATAAAGTAAATAATTGAAAACTATTATTATTATTAAGAATATGCGTAACATAATTTAAAAAATAAATATATATCTATCTTAAAATTATTATTTTGGCAATTATTTCTATTTTAAATAGAAAAGTGGGTAAGAGTGAGGTAATTTTCAATTTCGAAAAATTTAATTTTAATCAAGTGAATCCTTGGGCTATCCATATCACTTTTTCGGATATCAAAGAAATATATATTTGTACGAGTATTACTTAAAGTGTGGAAAATTTATTTAAAATGAAACGAATAAAATTTCAAAATCTATGATGAAATCAAAACGATTCAGCTTCATATTACTGAGACTAATATAAAGCAATAAGTTTTGGTTAATTAAGTTAAATTTAATTAGTTGAATCTAATGCGGTACTTTAATTGTACGAGCCTGTCAATCAAGTTAGTGCAAGTTAAGTACGAATGCCCTCAACTCATAATATTGGTAAAAAAACATTAAGATTACAATTGAAAAAAATAAAATAAATGATTGAATTAAAAGAAAAAAAATAAAAACATAAATGTGGAAGGTTATGAGCAGCTCTTTAGCTCATTTATCTTTAGAGTTCGAGTTCCTCATACATGGGTATTATATCAGTAAGTTCAGATGCTGTTTTGCCGTGCATTGCTTTAACTCATTTATACGATCTAAATTGTTTTAGAGCAACAATTCATACAAAAGCTTATAATCGTAATGATTGTGAGCAGAAATCATGAGTGTAACATTTACAAATTACTGTAATTATCAGAATGTATTTTCTTTAGGGGCACAAAACAAGCTGAAACGAATCAATGGTGGCTCTTGTGTACCAGAATTATGAGAAAAAATATTAAAAACAAAAAAAATTAAAAAAAATTAAAAAAATAAAAAATAAACAAAATCCAACAAAAATTTAACAAAAATTTAACAAATAAAGCGAAAAGAAAACACAAACGTACGTAGTGTTCAACGTGCCAAGCTCTGAAGACAGCTGAGGCAGTAGGCAGTATAGCAGCACTGACCACTAAATCGGTTCACTTTGGACTGAAAACAATATAGTATGATGCGCTGTGGTTGGTAACACCCTTTTTCCTTAAATAAGATATATGCTATACACCAAGACAGTTACTTTCCGTACAGTACGAAGTCAAATGCGAGCGCTGCTCTCTGGTTTACTGGACGGGAAAATGGTGGTAATATTTTGCATATGAGTAACGCGCTTATCCCATCCAGCTTAATGAAAATGTGCGAAGCTCAAAACAATAATGGGAAAAAAGACGAAGAGAAAGAAGCAAAATGTGAAATATAGAAGACAAAAAAGTCAAAAAGAATAAGACACAAGAACAATTTTTTGATATAATCGTGGCATAAGGTGAATTTACCAAATAATGCCCAGAAGCTCTTTTACAATGAAATACGATTACAAGAATATTTTGCAGGTTCTTCAAAAAGGAATTTCCGAACATTAACAATAACAATAATAATAACAACAACAACAGTAACAACAACAACAGCAACAGTAACAACAACAACGGGAACAATATTATGCATAACTTAAGATGATAATCTTTTTACTTATTTTAAAGGTATAGCTGGTCTTGTTGTTGTTTTCTTGTTATTGTTGCAATAGTTAGTAACTTATGCAAACTTACCCGTATCCATGGCAACTAAAGTTAATGTATATTCAGCTTGAGCTTCACGATCCAATGCTCTTAATAGCGATATTTCGCCTGTCGAAGCATTTATGTGAAACAGATCAGCATTGCCTTCCTTTAGAAAATAACGCACTTGCGAATTGAATGGCGGCGTATCAGCATCATAAGCTTCCACTGTTAGCACATAACCATCATTTGGTGGTATAACATTTTCCATAACATAAGCCACATAAGGTGAATCCAAGAACGTTGGCGGATTATCATTAATATCCGTTATGACAATAGTTAATTCAGCGGTATCATAGCGACTTTCAATAGTATTTATAAGCACCTTACCACGCCCACCAGCCGCATCTCTGAACAAATCTGTAGCACAATCTTCAGCGCGTACTGTCAACACATAACGCGATTTACGCTCATAATTGAGATTTTTTGCCACACGCACAACACCAGAATCTTCGCTAATACTAAAATCACGATTATTATCACCGGCCGCTATGGAGAATCGTACACGTCCATTGGCACCTTCATCAATATCAGTAGCTGAGACGTGTAAGACCATAGCACCTATGCTAGCATTTTCCGCCACCGAAGCTGAATATTGCTTCGGATCGAAAACGGGACTATTATCGTTTTCATCAAGTATTTTGACAGTGATTTGTGTTTGTTTTGATTGTGGCGGTTCACCGCGATCGCGAGCAGTTACATTGAGCACATAAACAGAACGTAGCTCACGATCCAAACGACCCGAAACACGCAGTAAACCATCGACCGGACCCAAAGAGAACGGCACATGCTGTTCACCAGATAATAGATACTCAATATAACCATTGCGTCCTTCATCCCGATCGACTGCCTTCACCGCCATAACAACGGTATTAGTGGCTATATTCTCTATAATTGCCGTTTCATTGGGTGAAGTAAATGTCGGTGCTTCATCGTTCACGTCTTTGAGTACAATTGTTACCTGCAAGTGCAAATAAATAATTATTAAGCTGTAATCATTTTATTTTCTGCGAAATAATAATAATAAAAAAATATGGTAATATTTATTTTCAAATATATATAATTTTAGTAAATACATTTCAACTGCAACAAGTAAAAAATCACTTTATAGAGATTAGCATCACAAAAAAAGTATACGTTCCACAGGTGCTCAATTACAAAAACAACAAGAACGAACTGTAATTTTAAGACTCGCTAGTTCCAACAACATGTTGCTGGCTTTGGCTTCAAAGTGTGATATGTGATTGTGCAACATTGTATTTAAATAAATTGCAGCTATTAGTTATGTTTATAAACATTGTTAAGCTTAATGATAAAAAATAGTGTGAGACAAATGTGCAAATATTTTGTTGTTGATGTTGTTGTTTCTTTCTTGCAAAAATCTTGTTGAAGTAAATTGTGCGTATTGAATTGGAAAGCTAATACTATTAGCATGAAGAAGAGAAAAATATTTGAAGGCAAATAAAAATTTGGTGTGTGAAAGCTACGTAGGTGTCATTCGGTTGATTATCTATAAGTGTACTACGATTATAAACATTTTATATAACAAATATTTTATTTTGTGAAATGATTTAAAAAAAAAGGTAAGCAAATATGCTTTAAGAAGATGTAGGTATGATTTAAATATCAGTAACATAGGTGAAAAGGAAGAAATTTAAGCACGAGAGCTAATGAGTCAAGAGGGAATGAAAGCTGCGGAATGCTCTCATTAATTAAACAGACAATCTATACTTTATAGTAATGGACATAATTACAATCCCATCAAACACTCAATATAAGCTTTGTATTGCTAATCAAACCTTTGCCTTTAATTGTGGAGTTTTTAACCAAGACGGTTTTCATGTAATATAATCATATGGAATCCAATTTTCATTGTTCTGATGGAATGCTAACAGTCATCAAACTTTTGTTATAGGTATTATTATATTATTCTTTGTTTCATGCAGATAGTTTATAGTTGTACTAAAGGTAGTATTATAGGTCCTTAGCGATTTTGAAATTGCTCACAAGCGGGTCCTTTTAAACCTTAATGACAGCAGACTACTGAGTTGTAGAACGAAATGGGGGAAAATCATTTTTTGATGGTTGATTGCGATTGATTGATTTTTCCTATTGCTAGCACAAATTCTTTTGCATATCTATACCATACTTAATAGTAGTAAAATTTGAAAATATACTGACTCCTCCCCAAAATTTTACTTAAATTTTCGTTGCTTTTAATATGAATAACAAATCTCAATAAAATATTTGTCAGGAACCTAATAAAGTTTTTTGTTTCTATCATTAAAAAGCAGCTCGGTAACAACTCGTGCATATCAGCCAATATTTCTCAAAACCACCGGGAGCTGAACTTAGTACTTTCATAATCATCAAAAGTTATGTGTATCCTTACGGGGATTAGTTTCATTGTGTTATAAATCCAATAGGCTTATGCATGGTTTCGACCAGCCAGCTCTACCCGGCTACCATCTACCCGGCTTAAGAAAGGGTTGACAGATTTAAGTGAACATGAAGTTCACTGAGCCTTATTGCTCAAGCCGAAGTTTTTATTGCAATAAAGCAGTTAGAGCGCGTTTCTTTTGAAGCTGCATCGAGGTTTTCTTCAAAGTTACAAATAAAAATAAGTCATTCATAAATTTGAATGGTAACTAGCACCATTCAAAATTATGGATGACTTGTAAAAGAAATTAATAAAATTATTAATATAAAGATGTAATTAAAATTAACAGCTTAGGAATACAAATTGAAGAGAAATTTCGATAAAGAAATTAATTTTTCACAAGACACTTATATTAGCGATATGGAGGAATATTAAATGAAATATCATTTAAATAAATTATACACTTCTACTTTTTTTACTGTATCCTTTTCTAAATAAATTTCAATTAATTTAAATTACTTAAGTTTGCCGCATTTAATGGTTGCATAAAATATTTATACTACTTGAGCGCATAAATCTGAAACATATACGCATGCTTAATTTGCATTGGACAAAGTATCTACGCACTCCGCTCCACCTCAAGTACGCTCTAGGTAAGTACTGGCGAGTATTTTTATCTGTCCGACTGTCTGTCATTAAAGCACTACCTTAATGTACATATTCGTGGTAAACATCCTTAACACTTATTAGAAGATAGCATACTATAAATTGGTTAATGGCTAATAGATACGTGCATGTAAATAAGAGAAATGAACCGTTAAGATAGTTTTGTACGCACGCTAGCCGCAAAACTGTAAAAGTTATTGAACTGAAATTTTGCTTAGCGATAGTTTTTTTATGGCAAATAATTGGTTTTAATTTAAGACTTTATTGCTCTTATACTAGTGAGTCGTGGCAGGCTTGAAAAGAGAAGTTTTCGGCTTAGAGAATTTATATGCAATGCAAATTTGCCCAATTAATATTTTTTGGACGAAAGTGATGAGAGATTAAAGCAGGAAATTTTTGCAGAACTACAAATATTGAAATATTTTAAATATATGTTAACAGTTTTTTAAGTTAGAAATAAATTTGCTGACTATTTTTGACATATAACTTAATATTTGCAATATTTTCAAATTTTTATAAATATGTAATATATTATTTAAATATTTGTATCTATAATCTTGTGCGAATTTTCTCTAAATATTCGCTATGAGTATATACAATCTTTACAATCAGATATTAAATCGACAACCCCAATAGTTCAAGTCATATCCATTTACCTCGTTATTTCTAAATTATCACCAAGGCTCACAAAAGTATGAATGAATTTCGTTGATTATGACATCTTGAGCAGTATGAACATAACCTAATGTGTATTACATATATCTATCTATATATGGTATATTTATACATATACATACGTGTGGATTTATTCAATAACTTCTATAAACATCCAATTCAAAACCAGTAAAGACAGTAGGTAGGTAAGTTGGTTGTCGCCATTTACCACACTGTTAGGAGTATTGGCCCTTTGTGGTACTACCGGATTCTAATTAAGGAATCTCTCACTGTTCCCCGTAAAAGCAACCATATACCATATATATGGTATACTATATATGGTAAACTATATATATATAGTTTAGGTTATATTTAAAGCTATATCACAAACTTAACATATAGCAACATATAGTGGATGAAGTAGTGAAAGAAGTTGCTTAAATAGCCGAGTTAATTGAAATTTGTGGTTAATTAGTGGCGTCTTGGATCTTTACCCTTTCATCTTTTTAAGTACATAATATCTATTTATATAAATTAAAGTTGTTGCTTTCTAAGTAATATAGTTGTATAGGAAATGGAAAAATACGACGTTTACTATTACTATATAGTACTAGTAATGTCATAGTACTGTGTTGCTAAGACATTACTATTTTATTAAGACTTTACTCTATGTTATTAAGACTTTACAATGTTATTAAGCGTTTACTATGTGCCTAAAACATTAATGTTACTAAAACATTATTATATCACACAAAAATTTATATTTTCGCAATTAGTAGGAATCTTTAATGAAATTACAAGAAATGACACAAAGTTGCAAAAAAAATGTTCACTACCGATATTTTGTTGCAAATATGGAAAAAGCAACTCTTTTATTACCAGTTAAGCTGAAAAAAAATCATTATAAAAAGTTTAATGTCGCAAAATAAAAACGAAATTGCCTAATGAAATTAGAGAAGGAAATTTAGTGAGGGAATAAATAAATTCGAAAAAGTTTTATAAAATTGTAAGCCATAAACTGAAAATGTGCTGCATTTTAATGAGCTGAAATTTCGAATACTTGAGAACTGCAACTTGCGATGCAATTGCAACAAAAACAACTTCAATGAGTGCAGCATTCGAAATAAAAAAATTAGCCAATGAGTTGCAGTAACGAACAGAATATAGAACGTAGCACTCATTTAAAGTTAAATGCAAGTTTTAATTGCGTACAATTTATTAAAAAAAAATGCATGTATCTAAGAAATACAAACTGCATGCGGCAACATCAGCAGAATGCGGTATGCGTGTGCCATATGCAACTGCAACTGCAACGGCAACGGCAACAGCCTCTGCAATTTCTGTGAAGATGCAAAGCGTACGTAATCACGTACGGACAGATAAACGCAATTCGAAACTTTTTGCGAATCTATGCGCGGTGGACATTAGTGAAAATTTATTAGTTGCATTAAATATTTCGTTTGCCAAAAGTATAAGCGAAGAATAACTGCCTCAGATACAAATGCCGATAGATCTGCTGTTAGTAGATTGGCCATAACAGCCGACCAAACAACTTAACAACCAAACGACCAACTGACTAACAGATCAACCAACTAACTGGCCAGTCGACCATCCGACCATCCGACAATCCGACCATACGACCAGCCAAATATAATAGTTAATAAAAATGTTGAAATAAAGCAACGCATAATGTGAAAAAATATTGCATACACGGTCAGCGCATAAGTCCCATAAAAATCGAGGATGAATAAAAAAGTTGAAAAAAATTGAAAAAATTTCAAAATACAAGTAAAGTAAAGCAGCGGAGGAAGATCAACAACTGCAGAAATGCTGGAAGATTTCCACTAAAAGATTTTCGATTATTAATGAAGTTGTTACTATTTTAAGTTAGGCTTGCAGCAGGATACTTGCGCACATATTAATTTAGCACAGTTTTACCAATTTTATTATCCGCATGCCGAGGCTGGTGTATCTGTAACTGCCACAGATAAACATATTCAAATGGTAATATAAGTGCGATTGTGGCATCTTTAAGTCCGACAGAAGCACTAAATCCGGCCGCCCGCCTACTTGTTTACCCCGCGCCCTTGCACGTATGCGAACAGCGACTCATATCCATGGTCATGTGCATGCTCATGCCCATGCTCGATCACCACAGAACTATAAATAATCTTTGGAGTGTACAAGAGAAGCAAATATTTTTCTATATAAAATAGATTAAATGCTTAAATGATATTGAATTTAATTTTTAATGTTTATAGACACTTTTTCTCAGTGATTCTTGTTGCTGCTTACTCTTTCCACTATCAGGATACTTAATTCTATCTGCATGCAGACAAAATATAAGATAGTTTCACTCATTGAATTACGTGTCTATGCATTTAAGACATACTAAACCTATACGAAAATATTTTATATATCAGTCATGACATTAATAAAGTTTGTACACAAGATTTCACAATAAAATATATACTCCATTTAAGTCTGATTTTAACTGATATATTATGAGTATGCTATTCCTTACACTAGTATGGTTTTACTTATAATACATATGTTAGGAGCATTAACCAATACAGTATATATTGGGTTGAGCTTATCATATATTAATTTTAAGGTTTGCTATTCAACAATGAGGGTCGTTTAACAATCTCTTAACATGGAGTTGTAAAAATTTGGTCTAAAAATGATAACGATGTTTCACATGTAATTCTCTTCAGTGGTAGCAAAACGGCGAAAAATCTCTGATTGAGGTGCATGGAAACTTATCTGATGGTCTGCCACTACCACTACAACCAACCAAGCAAACAAAAGAAAATTAATAAGGTTTTATAATTGCTTAGAAAAGTTTTTTTGTGTATTGGTTGGCCTGCTAGTAAGGTACCTGCACCAGAGATGGTTGGCTTGCGTTCGCCAACGATCTAAGTAAGCGATCTAAGCATATATAGAGAGTTATAGATTTTTGAGTATGCGGCGTAGGGAATTATCTTTTTTTGTTTATTTAGGTCATCATAGGAAAAAGTTGTTCTTGTAATTTCTAAAGTAAGAATTTCTAAAAATTTTACCATTGCCCCCGTTGCATGCTTAGTATACCATTGTTGCACTCATGTTTACGTTCTATGCCCATTCTATACCGGAATTGATGGTAACACATGAGAGCAATGTTACGATGTGATTGCGAAAAGCCTGCATTGTGCAAACATTTTTGGCAAAAAAAAAATGAATTCAATCGACTAAGCAGCATATATACCTGGTAAAGCCTCATGTGAAACTAAAATTTTTACCTTGAGGAAGACATTTCGAACCGATTGCGGCTATATAAGAGAATTGCTGAAGGCGTTTAAGGTCTTACCTCAATCGGCCTACGAAATATGTATGGATAATTGGGTCAGCGATTTTGAAAGCGGAAAAATAAATTTTGATTGACTGGTAATAAATTTTGTTTATTATTTAATATTTTTAGGTACTTTATACACATAATGTGCATTTATAAATATATATGACTAGTATATGTTATAGCAAATAACAATTTCTAAAAATATCAAATAAAAATATTAAGTACGCATATAGTGAATAAATTGATTTGAAGTATTACTATCTGCGTGAAGAGTATTAAAGCTTCTTTTGGTCTAAGTTAGCTACTTTACTTATTTTTATTGCAATTTTTTAAATTTTATTGCAATTTCTTAAGTTTTATTGCAATTTTCAAACTGTACTTTTACATTAAATGACAGTAAAACAGCTGTATGCTCTTCAATCTCATTATCGATTCATGTTGGTGAATGGGTGATTCAGTCTCTGCACTTCGGCTCATACGAGTATAAAAGTTTAGCAACAACAACAGAATATAAAAATTTATAAATTCAATAGCGAGTTGCTTAAGTAAGTAATAAAATGCGAAATTAAAATAAATCGTAACACAATAAAGAAGATAAACTTCGCAAATGTGCCCAGCACAGAAAGAAGAGGAATGACTTTAATTAACTGATAACTTTGAAACCTCAAGCAGAAAACGAGAAGCGAGTGATACATCTCATATAAATCCCAAATGAGAGAAAGTTCAATGAAGGACCAGTCAAAACTGCAAAAGGAAACAGTAATCAGAATTCTACCGATTCCACCAATTCGACCAATTCGACCAAATCGACCAAATCGACGAAATCCAAAACTGCAATAAGCAGCATCCGAGCTCGGGGGAAAAAATACATGCACTTAAAAATTAAGTTCCTGTCCCTGATAAGCTTTCGGCATACCCACATATCCAGCGTACGGACATAAGCAATTCGATGTGTTCATGCAATTCACATTTTTTGATTTTATTTTATCAAAGCTCATTTATTATGTGTGGCAGTTGAGATAAACTGTAAAATTGCAAATGTAGGACTAGAGTACCGGATGGATGGGTGCAGTGATACAGTGATACAGTGATGTTGTGATGCTGTGATGCAGTGATGCAGCGGTGCAGTGGTGTGGCTGGTGTTGCGGTGCGGCTTTCTTAAGTAACATATGCATTCCTTACGGGTTCTCATGTATGGAATTCCTTTGCTTAATATTATGTAGAGTGCATCATTAATAATTTTATTTGAGTTATAAATTTGTGTTTCATTGTTCTTTAGTTAAGTGCGATATTTTTCTTTCCCAATTTATCGTTTTGTTCTGCTTAATTGTGTTTTTCATTCGCCGCATGATTTACATTGCAACATTGTAATTTGGAATAAGATAATCATTGATTAAGAGCAGCAGTTAAAACCACAGCAGCAACAATGTAATAATTGGACCAATACAAAAAGATAAATCCAAAATATATTTCACAAAAAAGGACGTGACAGCATATATAACGTCAGATAGAAAATCAGAATCATTTTTCAATATTTACATTATTAATTAGAAAGCCACACCATCAGCAATCTCTTCCGTTGCTTGGTATTAATATAGTTTAGACAACGTAGTCAATCATAGTATAATATGGAATAATAGCTTTCTATTTGCACTCAGTTGTATTTACCTATGACCACAATAGTCATATACTAAAAAATTTGAACAAGGGTATAATAATAGACTAAACTTGGATCCACCATTTCACTCTAGACGCGAATCAGCAGTCAACTGATTGGACAGCAAGCAGTGAATCCAGCCCAAAGCAGCCAAAAACGCAACAGACAGATGTCAAGGTTACGATGTGCTTATTTTGGGATAAGCAAAGAATTTTGTTCATAGACTAACTTAAAATAGGCCAGACTATCAATAGCGATTGCTGCATGGTCCAACTGATGTATTTGAAAATGAAAATTGCGAAAAAAAATGTTTTTTAACGAAGATCAAATCCGTCGTGTCACAATTTGTTTGCCAGATTTGACCCCTAGCGATAATCACCTTTCCGCAGACTTTAAAAAAACGCTATAGGGAAAGAAATTTGGCTTCGATGAAAAAGGTATCTTTAAAACTGAGACATATTTTAAGGCCAAAGATGAATCATTTTGCAAGATGTTAGAGAAGCACTGGAATGATTGTATTACTTGGGGACACTACGTTGATGAATAAGGAAGAATGTTTATTTTATGGATTATTCTACGGCCTTATTAGCTGATGTGCTTAATATTATAGATAGATGAATAGGTTAAATTTTGAAACCAGCAAAAGCTTTGCTTTCATGTAGTTTTTTAGATTAACATCAGTAGACATTAGAAAAATGTCACCACTAGGAATTAGGTATGACTGGAATAAAATACCTGGAATTTGGTACTGGAATAAAATAAGACTTGTCTGGATCGTTAAAGACTGCGAATTTGATGCGGTTTACGAAGTAGCAAGGAAAAGGTGCCGAAAGTCTGTGCTGTGATTTTGATCTTTCTAAGTTGTCTACTTATCAGAATTCTGGTGTACCATCGAATATATATTTTTGCAAAGTTATACTATAGGTTAATTCTGTAAAATACTCTGTAGGTAGGTTGGAGTGGCGATCTTGTAATAGCTCAAATAATGGTCCATTGTGATACCACAGAAATAGCATTGGTACGTATATAGATTGAAAAGTCAATATACGACCAACGTCGAAAACCAACCTGACTGGAATATTAATAGAACTGTGCCAGACAACTAGAGAGGTATATTCTTACAATCACTAAATTGGAAGATTTGTATTTTATTTTTTTCTGTTAACAATTATTTTGTGTCTAAATCATTAACTAAAAATTGTGTTTAATGTTGAGAAATCTATCTTATAATAGGGCGTAATACACACAGTGAAATATTTTTAAAACTAAAACTTTATGTGTATATCTATGTTATAGTCTGGTTCATTTTTGGGCTGACTACATAGCTGGTTCGGATATTGTCATATATGTATAATCAATATTCTTTGAGAATATTCATTAGCTAGTTGTATATTTATAACTTTTGGACTACCAATGTCTACGATTGAACCTCATCAAATTTTATCAATATTTATCAAAATATTGAGTTTTGTCAATTTCTATTGTATAATTGTAAGCAACAATTGCGCATGCTCTGCTCTTTTTGGAACTAATGCATAAACAACAGCTACATAAATTAACTTAACTATTATGAATTATTTGAAGAAAAAATTTTTTCGTAAATTTTTGATTATTATTAAAAGCTCTCGATTCAAATACATGGTTTTCAATTAAATTGATTGTTTAGATTTATTTTTTTTCGAATTCGAACTCAAACTCGAACTCTCCATTGGGTTGCAATGTTAATCGTTTTAATTAATAATTGCACTCTGTGAACTGTGTTTCGCGTTTGATGTGTATAATTTGTCTACAGACGGGCGCATTTCCCAATGTCTGAACCGATTTACTTAGAGCATGTGCTTAACAGCTCATTATTATGAGTACTAATGAAAATGCATGTGTTGCATACAAACGTATCAATTAAAAAGAGCATTACCCGCAGCTACAGATTGGTAGTAAATTTGAAAACAAAAAAAACAAAAAAAAACAAAAAAAAAACAACAGAATAAACAAGAAATAATATTGATTTGCCTTACCTGTACTGTTGATGATAGACGCTGCTGTTGCTGCTGATCCACATACTGTTGCTGGCGATGTTGTCGATGACGGCGTTGCAAATGATGTTGTTGTGATATCTGTTGTTGCTGTTGTTGTTGTTGTTGCTGTTTCTTCTGCTCGGAATTATAGAACATTGGAAATTCTTTGGCACAATCTGTTGCGGTTACGATTAAATTATATGAACTTTTTGTTTCTCGATCGAGTAAGCGGCGAGTACGTATTGTACCGTTGGCAGCAATTTCGAAATCGTTATTATCATCACCTGCTGTAATCGCATACTCTATACGACCGTTATCACCTATAGTTGGCAAGTGCAAAAAAAATTATAAATAAATAAAAAGATATTTTTTTTTTGCGAAAGTATAATAAAAAGTAATAAACGATTATTATTATATGTTATGTGTAATTGTGTCCTATCTTGTTGAATACTAAGTGTAGGCTAGACAAGATGTGTCTAGCATTGAAGTAGAATTTCAGAATAAAGCAAAAATAAGAATAAGAAAATGATTTTTCTTTAACTTTCTTACAGAAATGGCTAAAGACAGTAGTGGCTAATTATTTTTACTAGGTTTTATGGCTAATATTTTTTTTTGTTTTTGTTTTTTTTTTTTTTTGGCTGCTAAAATCTAAAACAAAGGCATTCTTGTTAGATTTACTGCAGTTTGCAAATTTTATTTAAACTTTATTCTGTAATGTTTTTTCTTTCTAATAGTTTCTGTTCGTTTTCTAATTGAATTCTGTGGTAAGCAAGCCCCAATGTAATTTGGTGAAAATTATGACGCTTCTTTTTCAACTTCTAAATTGTTCTAAGCTCTATAGAGAACTGATGCTGTACCGCATTTCTATTCTTACTCCTCGTCTTCGTCTTCGTCTTCATCTGCGTCTTCTTCTCCTTCTTCCTTGTCTTGTTGTTGTTGTGTTTTTTGCTCATATTACCGTTATGGCCATTGTTGTTATTGGTGTTGCTTTGCTGTTGAAAGATTGAACTTAAGCTGCAGATATATACGTGCTAAGACGTCTAAGTTGTTGCTGGCACCTACTAAGCCGCCGCTCAGGGAAATTAAATAAAGCCACGCCGAAGACTTCATTCAATCTTCATTCATTCGAACTAAGATTGCATTGCTTTATGATTATGATAAATTGTTGTTGATTTACACAAAAAAAAAAAAACAATATGAGTACTACTTATTGTATTGTTAGTTGCTAGTTGCTAGTGTTGTTGGCTATTGGTTGCTGGTTACTGGTTGCTAGTTGCTAGTGGTTATCTACTATTCTGCTATTCTGGGATGCTGTGTTTGTGCCCCTTTTGTGAGATTACAATAAAATTCTGGCTTTAATGGATTTGAATTTGCTGCTGTTACTTTTAAGTTAAAAAGGTGCCAGCATTAGATCGTGATTGTTTCTTTTTTTTCCTCTTTTTTTTTTGGTAGTTTTGGTTTGTATTTCATTTTGTTTTTTGTTCCTGTTTTTTCTATTTCAACATCAAAGTTGCATTTATATCTGAAGGTGTACATATCTATTATGAACACAACAATATACATCCGTCGGAGTAAGGCGCTCATTATTTATGAAAAACACATGATTACTTTATTGTTTATTTCTTATGTGGGTCAATGGGTGAAACACGCATATTAGGGCAGTACAGCGTTTTCATGGAACGGAAGCAGATTGACTTCAAAATGGCTCATATTCATATTAAATAGAGAAACGTTTATTCGTATTTGGGTAAAAAGGCTTGGGAAAAAATTTCCGCAGCCAAAAGGTAATCACTTTTAAATATTTTCAAGCAATAAAAAAAATTAATATGCACAAGACAAGTTGGTTAGTGGTGACGTACTAATTGGATTTCTTTGACTTGAAAAATTCTGAAATTCAAAAACTATATTGAAACTGCCGCAGATGTTTATATTATAAGTAAACAGGTCAGAAGTGATTTTTAAAACAAAACCCACAATGAGCTTTTGGAGTTGTGTATGTATCAGATATGATGACAATAGAAAATAAAAGAAATTGCTAATAAAAAGACAGAAATAGAGAGGAAATGAGAAAGAACAAGATAGTAAACTAGATAGAGTGGAAAAAAAGGAGTAAACAGGAGCAAGAGAGAAAAGGAGTGAGATTAAGAGAGAACAAGAAAGCGCGAAATAACGACAGGGGCAGACAAAAATTGAGAAAAGATCCTTCCGTTTAGATCCATGTGCAAGCACAGGCAACTTATATAAAGATGTCAAATCTCAACTATAATTTCAAAAAAATAAGTCCAAAAAGTGTTTTCAGAAACCACTAATGGTGAGTATTTGGTAATACCCGAAACAGCGGTATAGTCGCTCAAAAAATACAATTAAAGAATAAAATTTTTATTGCTGCGTTATATTATTATTTATACTTTTTATTTTAAGAAGAGTGTCTATTTTCCTAAATTCAATTCAGTGGTATATACAAGTTAAGTATAGAATAATTTTTTCTATAAATTTACAAATATTGTATGGAATCTGTGGTTCCTTGACAAAAGGAATGAAAAAAGAAGTTGTAATAATTTGGCTTCCGCCAATACAGACATTATATTGACAGACAAAAGCAAAATAAGAAGAAAATAATTTACTTGACACCTATTAGAACAGATCCAACAAGATTCATACAATATTAATGTATATATCTTATATACGGAAAATTATGAACTATATCTTGTTGTTCTCTTAGAATAGGCATTTAAAAAAGTTGCTTCATATAATAATTAAAATTTATTATAATTAAAAGTTGAAGAAGCCGTTACTGAAATTCTTTCACTCTTTCACTCACCTGAATCAATGTCTGTGGCTGTTACGGTAACTACTGTGGCACCAATGGATACGTTTTCGTATATTTCATTCGAATAACTCATTGGATCGAACACAGGTGCATTGTCATTTAAATCCAAAACATTACAGTAAATCGTTAGCGTTGTGGAAAGACTGGGATGACCATTATCTTGTGCCTGTACCACAAGGATATAATGCTGCACCTGTGAGTTAAAGCATAGAAGAAGAATAAAAACAAATGAATTTAATTATAATTAAAAATGCATTTTTAATTTAAAATTTTTAATTTAATTTCATTAAGTTTTTTTTGGCTCTACCAAACTTTTTCAAAACTTACCTCTTCGTAATCGAGACGTGCTGTTAAGGTAAAAACGCCTGTCTGTGGATTCAAGCTGAACACATCGTTTGCCCAATCCGATATGACAGTATACGAAACCAGAGCATTATTGCCCAAATCTAGATCTGTGGCCGAAATGACACCGACTTGATAGCCGCGTGGGGCGTTCTCTGGTATGTCAAACGAGTAAACAGGTTCATCGAAGACTGGTGGATTATCGTTTGTGTCAGTGACCTGTTAAGGGCGGGTGGAGAAGTTAATAAGAAAATTTTTAAAAAAATATTCCAATTTCAAAAACGCTTATTTTAATTCTTACTTTTTACTAACTTATATATAAATATGTCTTAAATTAAATAAAAATAAATTGAGAAAATGTGAGTGTGTTATTCTTTTTATTCATTATAAATTCTTTTAATTTCTTTGTTGTTGACTTTTAATATTTTTAATAAAATTTTAAAATGCGGTTTTTGTGGTTAAATGTATATTTTAATAAAATTTCAGAAATTATTTAAAAGGTGGAAACAGCTGTCATTTTGTATTCATGTCATGTGTACGAATGCCAGACACTGTTCCGATGTGTCTAAAGTCGAGAAGAGAATTTTAATAATATTTTTTTGTAATTTTGTGAAAAACAAAATAAAAATTTTGTTTTTATTTAATCACAACTAAATATTGTGATTTCATTTTCAATTTACTTTTTCAAAGACTTAAGCTGTGCAACATTTGGAAGTTCCGCTTCGTAAATTTTACGGTCAATATAACCGACGAGCAGAGGCGATCATTTGAAGAGCACTTTTACTATTTTAGAAACCATTTGGACACATCAGTAAGAGTGCATACCGATAACACCATTGCTTTTCTGTAGTTTATTGTCGATAAAGATTCTTAGAACCCGATTCGACATTGTTTACAAGACCTTGGTATTTGCTTATCGACACTATGGAAGACTTTGGATTAGGATCTTCGAGCACATCCTCATAAGATTTAATTAATTTTCACCGGATCATTCAATATTTTCCTTCCTAACTTCAATAAATGAACGCTATATTGGTATAAAGTCGTCCCATTTTTGTACTTTAAAACTTTATTTGCTGTTAAGGCTCATTTCTGCATCAGTGATTTTGACAATAAGTGAAACCTTTTCATTTGGTTCAATAAAAACCCAAATGTGATGGATCAGCGATAGACACATAAAAACGCATTATTTTGTAAGATCATCAGCCCACACTTTTTCTTTTTTTTGGGAAAAAAGTGTATCTGTTACCGTCAATGCCATCCGATATCAAGCTACATTGAACGATATTTTGTTCACGAAAATACGTGAACATGACAATAGAATGATGTCGCGTAATAAAATAATAACACATCTATCGATTTATTCTCCAGAACTACTTTGATTTTCAAGCTTATGTGATATGACGCAGCTAGACTATTTTCTATAAAGGCACTTGAAATCGGCGGTCTTTGTGGACACGTTGACATGGATTTCTGTTTTATGGAAATGCTTATGTTGAAATACTCATGCGCACAGCCAAAAGACCTATGAATAATCGAAGTTCAGATCTGTTTAGCCTGTGAATCTTATTAACATATTTAAAGCTTATGTAAATAAACTTGCATTAGGCGTTTGAAGTCAAACAGTTAGTTATCAATGTTTTTAGGTAGTGTTGGGTGTTGTGAAAAAATGTCGGGTGGTCTTTTTATGAATTATTTTATTATCGTCGAATCCCTCATGATCAGAGATATCCACACGTGTATTATCTTGTTGGCGTTTGCTGCTAAGGATCAACTTAGATATATTGATTCAAAACTGTTGAGATTGTTGATTAGGCATTCTATTGCAATTATTTCATTGACATTTCCTTGTCAATGAAGAATTAGAGTTAAAAAATTTCAGTTTGGAACTGTAGATTGTACCTTCTTAATGCATACCAATTTCACATTTTTCGTTTTTAAGTTTTGTTTCATCGTCGAAGCAAAAGTAGTGTATCAGATATGTTTTTCAGATATTGTGAATGAAATTTTTTCTTGATCACAAAAATATTTTATTTACTAAGTAAACAATTTCAGTTTCGAGCGTTACATGGTAGTGCATTTAAATAAAATTCACATAAATTTTATTTCGAAACAGAAGTTGTTCGCTGGGACCTTGAAAATTGAATTTCGTTTAGTTTTCTCTGTAAGGATATTGTAAACATTTTATGTGTCTTATTGATTGTGTTATATTTCGCATAATTTACAAAAAAGCCTATGAATCATACAAGTTTCCGAAGGCTACATAGTTGCCCAGCACAGTAAGAGCATTTAGAGACACTTGGACAAGTAAATGGACACGTTAAAAACACTTCTCGTGGCTACTAAATAAGCAAAGTAACAACAATTAAATGCCAGCGTGAATCCAGCAAGCACTTCCATATCGAATGTGATTTTTCTCTTCTTCAATTCCAGTCGGTACTTCAGTAATTATGGCACATCAGTTAATAAGACAGCCAAATAGTATGTTTGGCTGTCTTAACTATAAAGTACGTTTTAGTCTTATGTATCTAATAACTCAAATCGAAGAACAGAATGAGGACATAATCACGAAATGATATAAATAGTATTCTATAGGTATCTACAAACGATCTGTCTAATAAAAACACTTCATACACATGGTACTTTTAAGAACAAGAACCTATAACAGCATTGATCTACGTAATGGACTTGAAAAAGATTAGGGATTTTGTATATACAGCTAAAGTGAAAGAATTCCTACGTTAAGTTTCGAAAGAACAAGATCCAATAGACTAACTATGGAAACAAGTTCACGGACAGTTAATATTTGAACCCGTATAAAAGCTATAACTATAGCCTATACTAGTATATTTCATATTATTAAAGATAGTATATTTTATTTATTTTACATTTCTTAACATCATATTTCTAATACTACTATTAACTATTTCTTTTATTAAAAATGTATAGAAGAATGAGTACCATACCCAAACCTAGCCTTATCAATGCATTAGAGTTGTCGATTAATGGAAAAAAGAAAATAGACCAGTGATTTTCATTTAATAAACTCATAATAGAGTTGGCCACTCTCCTAATAAATTCATGGACAAGTTTGTGGTTTTGTATTCCCTTGAATCACATATTGAAATTCATATATTATTTCAAAAAATATATAAAAATCTATATATTTGTGTTTTAAGGGTCAGTTTACTAAATCCAACTAATTCAGAAGCTACAAAAATCGCATATGACATGAATATAATAAAATTTATTTTACCTCATGGGTACAACAGATTCAACGGTAATGACAGCCTTTTAAAAATTGTTGTCATAGTATCTGAATTTCGGGATCTGATTTTTATGGGATTACCAGCTCTTAGACTGCACCTATGCTTATAGACATCAAGTAAAAACTGTTTAGATATTAAAGGACCCAAGCTTATTTGAAGAAACAACACAAATTTTACCAAATTTTTTGGTATAAATAGTTCTAAAGTAAGATTAGTTACTACTGAGAAACTCTAATAGTTGCTTGTGTTGCCTCCTTAATTGCTAACAGTTGTCTGCTCTTTAGTTATGCTGGTTATTGCTGACGTATGTAGTGCGCTATATTTTTAGTTTATTACTATTAATATTATTTTTTATTGTTTTTTATAAATATTATCTTATGTTTACTCTGGAAGAATGTTTTGAGTTTCTGCTGTTATTTAAATTTATTTTTGCTCATAATCTCATTCAAGTTCAATATATTTTCTATATTCGTGCTACAGTCTTTCTCTGCCGTATGAAAGGATAAGATGAGATCACTCTAATCTATTAATCGTGCTTTAATTGTAGAGATTACGTTCAAATTAAACTATGATGTCGCAGCATATTATTTTGAATATGGGAACGAATACAAATGAGGTGGAACATAATTTTATGAGTAAAGTGGATGTGTTAAGACCTTAAATTGTAATTCGTAAATCGATAACTGTTGCAAATACTAGCAAATTAGTTGGTACATTGTAGTGGCGAAATAAATTATTATTCTTTGAACGTAAGATCTTTCATTCTAAATTTTTCTAATTTAACGGTCCAAAATTGTTATATAATATAGCCACGTATTCCATTACCATGCACAGCATATCTCAGAAAACAAAAGACTTAATCTTTCACACTGGTGGAATTGCCTTTACTTATTCGGGCGACGTTATTTCGTTATTTCTTAAAAGTTTTACGTGTAAGGAAATTCATCAAAACCTTACTTTTTGAACAAGATTTAGGACAAATCGCTCAGGTTGTTTGAAAATACTTTAACAATGAGCGCTACAAAATCGATTAAATGAATAATTTAAGCTTGGTCTCAGGAAAAAATATTTCTCTGCTGCATATGCACTATATTTGAAGAATGTATAAATGTGTTAGGAAACAGCACTTAAAAGTGGAAACACGTTTTATAGCGAACTACAGAAGTCGACTTAAATGTTGAAAAATTTATGTAGTACGATAGCCTGTTGGAGAGACGAAATGGGTTTTAAGTAAGAATAAGAAGTGGTAGTAAACTAAACTGTTAAGTAGTTAAATTAAGTAGTTTTGATTCAAGAATTTCTTAAATTAATTGAAATTTCTACATACGTCTTATCATTATTTGTTTTAAAAAGCAAAAAATACTGCCATATCCTTTTAACAATATTGTTCAGTGTTATATATTGTTAAAAATTTAAATATAAAAACATAAATATTTTAACATTGTTTATGATTTTTTTATTTAAAAATGAGTACAATTTTATACTTGAAAGGACTACAAAAGCATTTAAATTTTTAAGGATGGGAATGAAATGACCTAATCTAGCTGAAAAATAATTTTAAATTGAATTTTACTCTTAAGATCTGACGAACTTAATAGTTCTTGCATTTAACTGTAGGGTAAGTACAGGCAACATATAATGAATGTGAATGTCTGTGATGTTGGAGTATAAAAATTAAATAAAAGGGAATCGAATTGAGGTAATCATTGAGGCGTTTTTATTTAACACGTTGCAAAGCATCAAATTACCAAAAATAAAATATGAAGTACAAGAAAAAATTTAACAAAAATATATGTAAAAAAAATTGAGATATAACAACCTACACCGGGACTAGTGTGAATAAAAAACTGGCGGTTATACGAAAAAAAAAATTTTTTTAAACTTGCAAGTAAAAAACTTCAAGTTCAAAATTATAAAATTGAGTATATTTTTAGCTTCTAAAAACAAAAATGAAAAAAATATAAAAATTATTTTTATATAACACAACTGGCAGTAGATGCTTGTGATGTATCACTTATGTGTCACAAACTTTAACCTTACACACATTTTATGCAGAATCTCAAAATTGATTATATTTTACATCACGAATGCTTTTACTTTTTCATTGTAATTTTATTTTAAGTTTTTAATATAATTTTATTAATTTTAGTAAGTCAATTGATAACCACTTGATTGCTTCTTTTAAATAATATGATTTACAGAGCAATGGCTTCTTCTTAGGAACTTAAGGCATTGATAAAAGACATCCAATTTGAATTGCTATAGAGTATTAATTAATTAGAGAAGAACTATGCTCCTCCACGTTCCTTGAGATTTTTCATAAAGTCGTACACTTTAGGGATTTCAACCCAACAAATAAGCGTATCAGTATCATAAGACCTACATAAGGTATGACCAACTGTAAAATATTTCAGTTTTTTTAACTTATTATAGAGATTTATATATTATTCCTACAAGGAACATTAGCCCGTAGTGGGGTTTTGTTGCTTGATATCTCTCTATTGTTCTGGATTATAAACTCTCCTAGTACTCCATTATTAGACATGGAGACAAACATATGTTTATGGTGTATTGTGACCTTGTGTTGATTTCTACAATAACTCGTCTTGTTTTAAAAACTAAATAGAAGTATTTAATATTTTAACTTAAGTATTGGTGTTGATTTTGCTCGGGTGTCATATTTTCAATATCTTGGAATACGGCCTACGTCATTTGGGTAGACTGTTTACAATTTTCTATTTTGTTCCACCATTTGTCATGACATTTTTTTCCAAGGAAGTGAAACAAATGACGTCTCCGATGTTTTTACATAATTTTATAAAATATCAAACGTCAATAGTTGACAAAACGTACAGAGTTCCTTAAATCTCTCTTTCAAATACAACAAGCACATATAAGTTTTTTATTATTTAATCAAATTCATTTTTTTGAGTCTCATACCAAGCATACCAAAATAAAAAAAAAATACTCAAATTTTCAGTATTTAAAATATATCTTAAATTATTAAGATATATACATAATAATATATTCTTTATATAATAAATACATTAATATATTAATTAATATTCTAATCTAATATTAAAGAATTTAATAATATATTATATATTTTACCAATAATATAATAATATTCTAAATAATATATAATAATATTATTTTAATAATCTCATCAAAAAAGTTATTGGGACTCACAAAGGCCAAGAGCCAGTTGCGATTTCATTAACGGACGTAATTTGCCTACTAAAGACTTTACTAAAACTAATTGGTTTCCATTTGAATTATATTTATATTTTGCATTTAAGTAAAAGATATATCGTATACATATAATTTAATAATAATTAAATAAAATCCATCCACAACTACTCACCTCAATAGTTGCAATCGTATCCGTATATTGTACTCCATCACTAACGCGAATTTGCAGCTTATATTTATCTTTGGTTTCACGATCTAAGGCATCTTTCAAACGTAATTTACCAGTTTCGGGTTCAAGTAAAAATTTACCATCATCTCCACTTACCAGGATGTACGTCAATGTACCGAGTGTATCAGGATCGGTAGCACGTATTGTTGCAATATTATGACCAGCGCCTAAGTCTTCACTAACATTGAAAGATAAAGGGGTGTCACGGAATACTGGCGGAGAATCGTTTCGATCGAGTACTACGACTTTGACCTGTGAAAGAAAAAAAGCCAAAAATTAATAATTTTATATACAAAAAATATGTGTACAATTAGAAATAGAAATAAAATTTTATATTAAAATATATTTACAGATTAATATCTGATGTACTTGTGTTGTTTTCTTTATAGATCGAGGAATGATTATTTTGGAGAAATAGTTTTATATTTTGTAATAATTATATTCATAATAAAGTTTTTAAATTAATAAGTTTTGTATAAAATACGACGAGTTTAAAATGTGAAAATTTGATATAGAAGATTTACTTTTGTTTTGAGAAAGGTATATATAGATATATATCGTTCGTATAAACCTTTATTATGAGATCTACTGAATTATTTTTGCAGAAAGTTTTCTAATCTTAACATACATCCCGTTAAGACTATTTATAAATTTTACAATATCTTTTTTTCAATTTTCGTGTTCTCTCTTGTAGTAAATTAAAGATAATATAAGATAGATAGCAGAATACACAAGGGAAGGATAAATGTTGTTTTTCACTCTAAATATACTTCATTTCTTCAATTTTTTCTCTGTAGGTTGGTTGTAAGTAGAGGCGTGTTCAGTTAAGAGATCAATAATTTTTCTAAGTACAATTCTAATTCGACTAAGAATAGTTGTGGTGTTCTTAATATTGACCAGTGCAAAGCTGTTCAGATTGATTTTTTTAGAAATTTTTATTTTTTAGTTTTAATATAGAGTTTAATTTTAACACAGATATCACAGATGACGTGAGATTAGTTCGATTCCAGTTCAATTATTTTAATGAAAGTAATATTTCTTTGCTTTGTCTGAATTATGCGTGATATGAATGTGTTAAATACTTTAAACAACTGTTGTCTAAGACATAGTATGTTCAGCTTAAGATTTGTTATATTATAATAAAGATCGTTTAACAACCGCTGCACATGTTCAAATTGTGAAAACTTACTACTAAATTGGTTTTAATGTTTCATCACAAAGTTTTTTGGTTAATTTGATGATCCTTATTAAAAAAATGTTTTGCTAAACATATATTGGTTATTTACTTTAAAATTATCTACAATAATGTTTTCAAATAAAAACAAAAAAAAAATTTGGGAACTAGCAACATTTTCCTCGAAACAAACATCGTGGTGAATTTCTAAAAATTTCCAAAAAATTTTTTTAAAATACTGGAGTGTATATTATGTATTATTTTATTTATTTTTTTACATTAATATATATGTATACATATATTTATATATATTTTAAAGCTTTTTCTTTTTTTTTATTGAAATTCAATGTTCTTTAACAAATGCAACAGACTTAACTGTTTTGCGAGCGGCACTTAATGTAGCGCATAAAATTACACCTCATGAAACCTGAGCTGCTGCATCATTTGTTGCTGTAATAATTCGGCTTTCATTGATGAGTGCTTAAATTTTGTGTGGAACTTGATTTTTCGTATGAACTCGTACGGATTGTGGTAAGTTGACTTAAGGTTCTGTTAAGTATGTTAACCAGAATGCATGTTTGTGTCTGTGAAAAATGTTGCACTAAACCGGCTTGAATGCACTAAAAATTTTAACAGCTTCTTTGTATTTATGACAAAGCTAAAGTTCTTAATAAAAATAAATAAATATTTTATATACATATATGTATATCTATAGATATATATAATGTATAATTGTGTACATAATGTGGCTGCTCTAGAAAATCAAATAAACGTGAAGCGCAGTGTGCTTTACTTCTGAGATACTGTGGTTGTATGAGTTGGTATATATATTTAGCGCACTTGACCCAAGGTTAGATTTTGTGTTGTGTTAAGAATTTTAGAAAGTTTGTTAAAATTAAATATTTTCTATAACAAGCAATAAGTAACAATAAATTCTACAAAGAAATTTTTAAAATACAAGTAAAGCTTTTTTATATGGGCGCTCTCATGAATGGACATCTCTTTAAATCTCTTTTTTTATTATTGCTAATCATAGGGTTAAATTTTTCGCACAATGAATGCTTTTTAAATGGACTGTTCTTTGAACCAAACTAAATTTGCTGGTCCCGTAAGCGTCCACTTAAGAGAGCTTTCACGGTACCAACGTGTTGATGTTAATATTCTAATTTTCTATGTAGCTAGTTTTACAAACGAAAGGAATCAATTACTTTATTTAATCAATACTCGTATATATCTGTTAAGGTTGCATCCCTTCTGTTTTCAAGAATCATTAAATTATTTTGACAAAGATAGAGCGGTATGAATAAGTTGGGTTAGTACGTCAATTTCTTAAGTCTATTTATTGTGTATTTTAATACAACTTGTTTTTATGTTATATTTAATTAATTTATTGTAGACAACTAAATTTATTTTCGTTAGAAAATTTTAAGAATAATATTATTTTTATTATTATTTTTTTTTTACTCATAAAAACCAACTGCTTAATTGTTGCCGAAAATATAGTTAAAAATATATAAAAAAATTGAGTGTGGTTTAAAAAATGACCGGACCGGACTATAACCATTGATTTGAGCCACTTAATCACAGCAAAGCATGTGTGTGTCCATTAAGCCCGAAAAATTCAAACGAAACTTGACTCATATCAAGCATGGAAATACGCATTGAGTACTAAAAAAACTAAAAAAAAGAAAAATCAAAATAACTGAGAAAATAAATCACCGCCAACAGACACAATAAAAAATCAATTAGGCCACTACGAAAACTCGAAAAGGGAGGCCCTTCCAGCAATACTACAAACTACAATAAAAAAGTCAGTAAACAGCAAATTGAAAAAAAGCTTGAAACACCAAAAAATAAAAAAAAATCATTTTATAATTACAATAATATTGTTGAGAAGAAAAAAAATTTGTGCAATAAAAATAACAAAAAAAAAGAAAAATGCCACCACACTGATAGAGTCGAAGTAACGAGATGAAAAATTACTTTGAGGCGTCAACCAACTTGTCACTCAGAAACTCATACAAAGCTTCACATGCTAATGTTGCTGCTGTTGATCTTACAACTTGTTGCTTGCTTTCACACACATAACATTATTAGACGTATACAATGTTGGCCAGCAAGCACACAAGTACACAAGCACAAACTAACAATAATCCAATTGGAGTTCTTCTCCTGTCGTATTGCTTACTTTTAGCGGCGGGTATGGCGAGTTTAACAAATGTTGCTAGCATTTGGTAAAGGCATTTGGTAAAGGCATTTGTGGGGGCCCTTTAGAATGTGTAGAGAACACAACAATGCTTATTCAATTAGTTGATATATGAATCAAAATAATAGAAGTTAAAAACAAAAGATCAGCATTTCAAGTAAAATGTGATTTTAGCATTCCTGCAATACTGAAAAAAATGCCTAATATTCGAATGAATATTATGAATGCATAGATATCTACAGCTGCTGCTTGTCTGTCCATATAAATGCCCGCATATTTGTTGCTGAAGTGCGTGTGTTAATGAATTTCTTTGCAGCTTTTTTAACAGCGGCAACATAAGTAATTTGCAAGCAAAATGTTGCTGCTGTTATAGCTGCTGATGTTGTCTTGCTGCTTAGTATACATTAACAGAGCTAGAATTAAAAGATATATATTATCTTCGTCTACAAAACAAAAACAAAAACAAAAATAAAAAAAAAACACAACAATAAATTAAGTAATATAAAACAACAAAAATAAAATCTAAAAGAAGGAAATCAAGAAAAAAAGAGTTAAGATAATGCCTCGTCAACTCGCCTTAGATGAGTGTCAGGCAATATTAATAACGTTAATATGCATTTGCCAGATTGCCAAGTTGCCAAGTTGCCGCAAGTAAAATTTTAATATATCTTTTGCAGAACATATTTTTGTAACTGCTGCTGCTGTTGCTGTTGCTGCCGCTGCTCCTGTTGTTATTCTTGTTACTGTTGTTGTTGTTGTTTTTGACTGGTAATGTTGCCGTTGTTGCTTTTGCTGTTGCTGCTGATGTTGCTCTTACTTATGCCATTGCTATTACACTTGTTATTGTTATTGTTGTTGGTATTGCCAGCTTAGCTGTTAGTCTGACTGATCATGTTACTGATGCTCATGATAACGATGATTTTGAAAGAAAAGTTATAGTATAAAATTAAAATCGGTTAAGACAACAACGGCAAACGCAAGGAACGATATAAACAAGTGTAGAGGATAGTAAAATCCGTAGAAGAGAAAGGATGCAATTGTAAATTTCTAAGTTGAATCTATGTACGTACTTGCAACTATTTTGTTGCCACATCGGAGAAACTAATGAATGCGTTTCATTTTGATATTTGCGAGTGGCAAAATGCAAATGCATTTTTAATGATAAAAGCAGCAAATGTTTTATGTTGATTGAAATATGCAAAAATTAAAAAAAAATTCAAAAAAAAATTACAAAAAAAAATTATGTGTGCATATGGAATTCATCGTAAACATGTTGCATAAATAATGTGAAGCGTTAAATGCTCACGTTAAAAAGAATCTTAATTTTTACACTTCTATCTATGATTGCAAATAGCAGAAAATAGCAAAAAATAGCAGACAATAGCAGAAAATAGCAGCATAAAAATTTTTGTAAGTGGAACTATTCCTTAAGTAACTGTTAGGAACATGTTGCTCATTATAAAGAAGAATTGATCTAATATTTAAATCGCTTTTATATTAGTAAATGAAATGACAAAAAAATATGAATATCTGATTAAAACTAAGTTCTACCATTTTACTAATAAATCATTATTATTAAAATACTTATGTATTTGAAGATGGATATAGATATAGAAATCGAGGAACAAGAATATTTAAACATGTACATAAATATAAATTAGTCCTTTCATTTGATTGGAAAGCTAGAAACTAACGTATTTTGAACCACTTATGAACTTTGTAATCATAATAGTAATAAAAGATAATGAATCTTAACGTTACATTAATAAAACAAAAAAAAAATATTTAAAAAATCCCATTGAAGCGGCCAACCTTTATTGATGAGAATAGCCGGAGCTATGGAATCTGATACCAGGGTTACCAGGCTCACAACTCCGGTTGCGTGCCGCATGTGAAACTCAACCACTACCAGTTATACTTAAAACAGTATCGGGTGCCGTCTACTGAATTTTTATAGGATACAAGTATCCGACTCTAATATGTAAACTCAAAGATTTCAAAGAAATTAAAAATCAAAACCTCGAGTTATACCTGGCATACTTCCAGAAAACCGAATCTATAAAATCTATAAAACTTTTATCAACTATTTTTGATAGCCGTGTCTTAAAGGGGAGCAATATAATGCGAATTAAGAAGTGCAGTATATTCATGGAATCTTTTTTTTTTTTTGGGCTAGTTCTATAATAAAATCGTAGGATTAGATACATTGTAGGATAGATATATGCCATTATTTTTATTACTTCACTAACAGATGATGGCTTGAAGAGTGTTGGTGAAGATTATGCATAACGCGGTTTTAAAAAATAAACTAAATATGTGCCGTGGGTAAGACTATATGGCTTTTTAGTCCGAGCCATGATCATTAAATAAGCACTTTTACGCGAAAACACTTGCTCTGGTTATTAGCTAATAGTGTAAACACCATATTGGGTTACTTTTTACTTATACATAAATGTAAAAACAGTCTTCTGAAAATGTGCTATATGCAATAAACGAAGGCCAACAGAATAAGCTAGAGATAAAAGTAATCGTTTTCAATGATTGTCTTTAAGAGAATATTATACTTTGTTAGGAAGAGCCGCTAGCTCTTTTTCCTCTGCAACTTCACATACTAGTATATTCTTCGAGAAATTTAATATTTCTTTAAGAGCAGTAATTTTAATTCTAGATTAACGTCTAATCGCTAGTTATACTTTTTAGGTACTCCCATAGATTCTTGGTAGTGGTTTTGCGTTTAGGATTTAATGGTAACACTACTCATCATTTAAGAACTAATATTTCCGCTTTTTAAAGCTAATTAAGATAATCGTAATTAAATCTTCCACTCCATATTGCTATTACGAGTATATATCGCACTGTCTGAATAATAAAGATATTGTGGTAAGAAATTTTTAATCTAAGTTGATTTAGATACAAAATTTCGAACTGAACTCAGTCTTAGCAACTAATTGGACATAATCCATTCATATTAATTAGGCGTTAATTTGCTAAGGAATCAATTACGAGCCACGAATTGAAGTAGCCAGCAAGTAACTTCACAAGTACCAAAATGCCATTGGTTGTTACGGTAACTTGGTAACTTGGTAACTTGGCTGGCGAAGAAATAAAATTAAATAAAATTGATATCACTGGAATATGAGTTATAAGCTTTTGCCTCACAGAATCACATCTAGTGCTTAATCAACAATTTTGTTTGTATTTTTGTGCTGCTGATTGGCATTTGATTATGCCTTTTGGTTAAATTTAAGACCCCAAACGCATGTTGCTTAAAAGGAGAGCAGCCGTGAACGGCAAGACAGAAGGCGGCCGACGAGGAGTGAATTGCAAATCAATACAGTTTTAAAGCAAATGAAAATGTGCAACTCCCTGCTTTACCAGCACAAAAAAAGTATTAACTAACAAATAAAAATAAAAAAAAGAAAAAATATGATCAATGTGTATATTCCCAGATATATTTAATGTAGATATGCATATACATCATTCATGGGTAACAGGAAATGCAAGAAGCATTAATATTCGTGATTGCCACTGCCATAAACAAATGAACTCCAAGTGATATCGGCTGCAATAATAATACGGTATGGGCGGTGTTTGCCGTGGAATTATTGAAGGTTAATTGAGACTAGTTTGCAAGCAAAAAGGAGGTATTAAACGTAAGATTTATAAATACAAGGCAGGCAGGCAGGCATTCACAAATGAATATGGATATGTATATTGATGTATTTATATATTAATCAGCGCAACGAGTTTTATGCATCAACCTAAAAACAAAATGTTGCAAGCAGATCTTGACATTAGTTACATGCGCAACGCATCATGTTGCAACGCAAGTTCCTATGCTGTCTATGCACTACACGCTGCACGCTGATGCTGCACGCTGTTTATACTGCATGCTGCTAAGAATTCCCAGACGTCATAAACTTCAAATCTGTTTGTAATTCGTCTCAATAGTGAAATTGATATACTAAAATAACTTCAGCTTATTTCAAGGATTATTAATCCTTATTACATATTGCACGCCTGTCAAAAATCTGCAAGAATGGTTAAAAATATGCGTTCGTGTTTCGCCTAAGAGATTATTGGCTTTATTGAAGAACCAGTGCTTAAGTGATATTATTTGTTGGAAGTTAGTATTGCTAGTAGACACCGGCTGTGATAGCTGTCAAATGACTACATCACATACGTTTAGTAACTGCAGTACTTGATAAAAATTAGAATATAACTTAAGAAGAACAAGAGTAGAAAATAAAGTTAGACTTCATTAAAATTAGACATTTCATCTATACTTGATTTCAACAATCTAATTGAAGAGAAGTGATAACTAATTCGAAGATGAAAGTTAACCGAAGAAATTGGTCTTTTAAATTGAAGTAGAAGTTATTTGTTTTTATGTACAAAATGGATTTTTCTGATCCCAACAAAGCTGATATATAAATAGTTTAATTTATTTGATCTATCACATCACATTCCTTTATTTTAATAGAATTAGTTGCTTATTACATCGTCAGTTAAAAAAGTATCCATTTGGACTTCCCCATTAAAAATATAAGTACAATCAAATTGCTTTGGCTTGCATAATCTCAAACCATGTAAAAATTAAATTCTTAAGTACTTCAAAACCCTAAAACTTTTAAAAATTTCAAGAACCAAAAAATTGTATACAGATAAGTGCTTAGATAGATCTTACTAAGGTTAAATATGCATAGATCTCGTAGATTTGAGGCAATGCTAGTTTCGAGTATTTAAAATGAGTTTATGGAAATACACGTTACTCAAGATGTTGTGTCATTAGACAATTTTAACCCCTGTTTTTTTAAATAGGGATGAAATTTAACTCCATAGAGTTTTGGTAAGGTTGGCAAACCTGTGATTTAAAGCGTTTTCACTGCATTACAAATATTTCAATATATACATCATAGAATGAAGAGATAACTTTGAATTTGAAAGTCTGGTAGAACAGCCAAATCTACTAAAAATCATAAAAACGAGTTAGCTAAGATGAAAACACGACGGAACAAAAGTCAAGTAAAATTAATTCCAAAAAGCAAATTATTAGGATGGATGGGGCTGAACAGGATACTGAAGAAATGATGCTTAAAATTTATTGTTGAAAAAGATTATATATCTTTTCTATATATCGCCTAGATTCTAAATAACTGTCTTCAATCTAACTAACACAGATAACAATACTATTATCGATATTTTGATTTTTTTCACTTTTCAGATTGCTTAACAGTGTTATTGTGTGTCAAAAGCGTTTTACCACCGACCATATTCATCGGTCTTTGTAGAGAATGCCAACACTAAAATCTAGTATGATCGAACCATTTACTTAAAATAGCTTAGCTTTCTCCACAATAATAGAGATAATGGATGTTATTGCTGCCTGCATGTCTTTTCTTTCCCATTTAATGGTGCATTTCGTCTTATCATTGCCTTATTCAATGAAAAACATTAAGCGATTATTCCGAACAAATAAGAACACCAGGATAAAGTTATTTCAACATCAAAACGTTTTTAAAAATGCAATATTGAATATATGCATATTTCTTATCAGAGACATAGGTTATATTCTGCAACTACAAAATAATTGAGCGAAAGAGTAACTTCTCTATTATGTTATAGCAAGAAAGGTATATAGTACACTGTGACCTATATTAGTCACCACATTATCGCTAGAAAGTGTTCTATGAACTAACCCGGCAGCTTAAGGGCCGGATATAACTTATTTCAAGATTTCAGAACTCATTCGGGCGATTGAAAGTTGAATGGAATTACTAGATTTGATTCTTGTCAACCACAGAGCACGAGCTGACAATATAATTGCAAGTTACACTCTGTAGTTCACAAAATCCGCAAGTGTAGGTCAAATGAGGTGGCTGGCAGAGACAAGTTCAAATCAGAATCTGAAAACTAAACTGTAATTTGAAAATAAAATAAAGACATTAGAACAAATACTGTTTTACGTTTGTGAAAAAGTATCTGTTATCGTAATGCCTGTCTGATTATGGAACATAACATAGTATTTTTTGTATATTGTGTTTTTTATTACGAAATATTAGCAATTCTCAAAAAAGCACTATACCATTTTAATAGAGCTGTACCTAAAGCAAGCAATATCAACTAAAAAGAAGGCAAAATATTCAGAGTTCTAAGAGTTGAATCCCGATAGTGTGGTTCCTGGAACAAGGGAACTAAGGTAAGTCTTTAGTTTTACCTCCATGAACGTTCGATATTCTGTGTAGGACTGAGATCCACATACTATAACAATATTATAATAATCGAGACGAAGAAATTCATTTAAAATTTATTTTACACATTTATGTGTGTAAGGCAGTAATCGGTTTCATTTCATTTTGGTTAAGAAGTTAAATGAAAATATTTTTTTTAATAATTAAAAAAGGTATTCCCTTTTCTTTACCAAGCCCAAGCATGTAATTAATTATGTATGCAAAAGAAAAAAGTCTTGAGAAGATTTTGTATCCAAGCCAAAAGGTTATACGCTTTGGAATATAGATGGGAATGAAAAGAATCATAATGTATGATTAAATTAACTTTATAGTTTTACACTGAAATAAAGACAGATATATTTATATATATGTATATATAAAAATATGTATGCTATACATGTTTATAATATAATATATATGTGCTTATAATGAAGTATTACTTTAATATGCATTTTTTTTTTCCAAAAGACGCATACTTGAAACTCCTCACTACTATTATGACTTCTAGTTAGTGCCGTAAAAAAAAATAAATAAATAAAAAAATAATAATCTGTAGAAAAGCGCAAAAGGACACAAAGTGCATTTAATAAAAATCACGATATAAGGGCGATCACGATCATAAAAACGCAGGGAAAACTGTGCAAAAGCGCAAGCACTGACATTCAAAAGAAAAATGCTACATATTTTTGTTGTTGTTGTTTTTTTTTTATTTTATTTTATGAACTACAACATCAATAGAAGGTTTATTGATTTTTTAAAAGTTATGGAATAATAATAACAACAACACTTACAAATATAACAACAACAACAACAACAACAATGATAGAGAGGCAATAAGTTCAGCAACAGGAGCAAATAAAGTGCAGGGAAACAGTTAAAAAAGAATTTGAAAAAAAAGAAAAAACTAAAACCAAAACCAAAACCAAAAACAATAACAATAAAGAAAAACAAAGAACATTGGCAAATGTTTTGAACCCTTTGGGGTCATGCTTTGGTTAAAGCGGGTTGTGTAGCCACAATTCATCCTACGCTGATGCTTTTGTTTTTAATTTTTTTCTTATCGTACACATTTAAGTTCTTTTTGTTTTTAGCTATTTGGTGTTGTTGGTGTTGTTGTTATTGTTTGCTGTTATAATCCTTTAGTAGTTGTTGTAAGCTTTTACATTTTTTTTACTGATGCATTTGTTAAAGAAGTTGCTCTTTGATATCAGTTATGTGTCGTTGTTGTTGTTGTTGTTAAAGTTTTTGTAGTTATTTAAGTTATTTTATTTCTGTTGTTATTGTATGATTTGCAATGTGCTGTTCCTGTTGTTGTTGTTTTTGTTATTGCAGCATTTGTTGGCTTGCGCATAGTCGTCATATGGCCGCCGCTCATGTAATGAAATGTGCTGGTTGAGTTGAGTTCAAAAAGATATTTCATAATCTCTACCACAAAACTAAAGCACTTCAGAGTTCATTATTAATAAAGTTTTGTTGTTCTTTTTTTTTCTTTTTTGTTTTTTTTGTTTTTTGGTTTTTTTGTTTTTTTTGTTTTGTAGTTAAGTTAGGATTTCTTATTATTTCTATATCAGTTTTATTTAAGAAGCGCGGGGGTATGAGCATGAGCAGCTGCATGCCTTTTGCTTTGGTCGGCAATGGTATAAGATTAATGTCGTTAAAATTTCGTAACTTCATTATCGTCAGATACAAGGGAACCTCATAGAAATAAAAAATTATTGTTTTTTTTTTCTTGCTAAGAAAAAGTGTTTTTAAAATGGTTTTACCTTGCAATTGATTTTATGAGAACTTTATGGTAAAAAAGTATATTTGTATGTGGCACTATAATCAAATATATTAGCAGAAAACGAGCAGTCGTTGATGAGAGAAAAGAAACGAAAAATTTCAATTGGAAATTGCGAGGCAAATGATTCTCTAATGAAAGCAGACGGTACAGACAGCAAGAAAACATGAAATAGAGAGGAAGAGCGACGGACCAGGAAAATATGAAAGAGAGAGAGAGAGAGCAAGAAATAAAAGAGAGAGACAAAGAAAAACAGAAAAAATAAGTGAGGAAGAGTAAGCAACAAAAAATATGATAGAGAGAGAGAGAGAGTAAGAGAGAGAAGAACAAAGAGAGAGAGAGAGAGAAAGAGAGAAATTAACATAATCAAAATTATTTACACAGCAAAAGCTAATCTTGATCCGAAAATCTAGAGGAAGAAAATTTAAAATTAAAAAGCAAATAATTCTCAAATACCAACATAGAGCGCAACAAAACATGAATGAAACAGTGAGAAAAAGCTAGAAAAGAGAGAAAGGTGAATAATATAAGCGCTATGAGATAGAATCAATCTCAAAGCTTCTTATATAATAAAAGATTCCAATTTCTAAAGAGAGAACATTATATTATGAACCGTATGATTCTCAAATAGAAGTAGATGGTATAGAGAGTAAGTAAATATGGTAGAGAGACAAAAATAGAGGAAGAGACAAACAGAGACCAAGATGTAATTACTATATGCACTTTGAAAAAGAAAGAACAAATCTCAAAGCTTATTTATACGGCAAAAGTTAATTTAGATCCGTAGATCTGAAGACAGAAATTTTAAAATTGTTAAGTAAATGGTTCTCAAATTATAGTATACGGCATAGAGAGCAAGATAATATGAGACAGAGACAAAATAGAATCAATATCTTAGGCGAAAAGTTAAGCTAGATTTTGAGATCTGAAGAAAGAGAACTTAAAAACCAAATTATTTTAAAATAAAAAAATTATATATAGCTGGCAAGATTGAGTGAGATAGTATGAGAGCGAGATAATAAAAATAATTGCTTTAAAATATAAAGTAATTGTTTAAAAGAAAAAAGTGGAGTATAAAAATACCTGCACAAATAAGTAACAAATTATGTTTTAATTAAAATACTTTGTTTAAAATGAATGTGGTTTTGATTTGGCAAATCTAGATTTGCTCTCGAGCTGTCAGTTTTAACTCGAATTTTGTGGTCCAATCGAAAATGATATAGCAAAATGTCAGTTTCGTTGGTTTCGTTTGGTTGAAAAATTAGCTTGAATTTGCCAATCGAAAAGGACATAAGTGAAAGAAATGTAAATATTTAAGAATATCAAAAAAGTGAGTATAATAATATGATAATACTTAGGACTTGATTTCTAAACTCATTTCAATAATCAAAAATTTGTGTACAACTTTTGTTTATTTTGTTCATAAATATTAATTGAAAATAATTTAATTGAAAATAATTATTTAAATGTAATTTTATGGAGTACTATAGAGTAAACTATTTTTCAGCATCTTTCATTTCTATTGCGGATTACTCTGAAGAGTTTTCTTAGCCGTTAAAAAAAGTTAGTTATCAATATTGGCAACTTTATTATTATAAGTATTTTTATTATATCATGATTATTTTTTGACAATCACTTTAACTTTCTTAAACTATTTATACTTCAATATATCAAAAAATTTTGTAGTAAATCTTCAAAATGCATAACTTTCTTTGCACGAATTTCGCCCCAAAGAATTTTTTTTTTAACAATTTCGTTACGGAGAATATAATTTCCAGACATGTTGAGGTTCCCCACATTTCAACAATAAAAATAAAATTTATTGCCTGTTTGCAGTTACATTTCATTTTGTGACATACACATCCATGTACACCATTAAAAAAATAAATAAAATTTTGTAAAATTATTGTTTTTTGTTTTGGTTCAGGATTGAACTTATTTGGCAGCAACATTTTAACTGCCAACACTGCTAAAGAGTCTTCGTCTGACTTTTGCATTACATATTTGAAGTTTAAATTATTCTTATTGAAATTTTTGGTTCCTTCACGATGTTCCTCCACAACAACAACAACAACAACAACAACAACAACAACAACAACAACCACCACAACTGCAACATAAAAATAAATCATTTTGTTTATGGGAAAATTGCTGTACTAGTTTGCTCTCTTTTATTGGTCGTACTGGAGACCAACCATCCGAACAACTGATACTGTCAAAAACTTAAAATTAAGTTCAACTCAGAAAAGAATTCATAAGGTAGAGTCGACAGCGTGATAATGCTATTTTAGGCCATTATATGTGGAGTATATGCTATGAATAAATTAATTTTGGCATCCTCTCTAAAATCATATTTCAATCATATTTTCAATCATAAAACCATGATATTTAGTAAGTATAGATTTTTTCTTCATAACTTCTATTGAGAAGGCAAATAAATTCAATGTTTTATACTATACATATAATAAGTATTATAGTGAACTATGGAAACTTAATAAGATAAGAAAGAGAAAGATATCCAAGAAAGAGATAGCAAATTAAGAAATATTTAGATTAAAGTATTCCACTGTAGAAGTCTACGGACCAACAAACCCAACCACTAAAATATTATTCATTTCACAAAAATTAGATTAGCTTCTGAGTGATAGCACAATAAATTTAATCCGTTAAGAAAAAGAGTTAGAAACAGGATAAGACGAAGACCAAGAAATCGATAGATAGGGAAAATAAAAGCACGCCCAAAATTATGAAATTAATGTTGACGCAATACTACGAGGGAAGATCTGACCTGCACCGAATTTATGTAAATATGATGTATATTATTTTCATAGATTATAAAAAAGGGTATTGATTATAAGAAGTAAAGAAGAAGCAGAAAATCATTACCATTAAAACTTCCATTTCTCAACATTGCTTTATCCAAGATGTTTATATATCGGGTTATTTAATCTTTATATTATAATCCTTTATTAATAAAAAATTGCAGCAAAGGGAACTTGAATATAATTTGATTGAATTTCGATCATTCTTATAGAAACCCGCATGTATTTCGAAGTTCAAAATTATTACATCATCAGTTTTCATTAATGCCTCATTATTTCGGAATATTTTCTCCGAACAAATTTGTATTATGTATTATATTCCTGGAAAGGACTTCTAAAGAGTACTACTTGGTGTTTTTTGAGTAGAAAATCACTTCTTACAGTAGTTACTCATACGTCAAGGTGTGTTTCTTTTATTTTCGAAGTCCACTTATAAATTCAAAAACTAAAAGTTGCTATTCATAAATTGGAAACGTTAGTACCAAAAGTGATATTTATATCAACGTATGTACTTTGTACTTTAATGTTCTAAAATCTAAATCTAAAAGGTTAAAGCACATAATATGGCTATTTTGACTGTTATAAGTATTACGTTGTTTAGTAGTAATAAAAACCATACAAAGGAAACTTAACCCATAGGTCACTGTTTCGTTATAGTGCTGTAGAAGTACTAGTATTATTAGAGAAATGTAATATATAAAACCGAAGTCTATGCTGAAATAGGGGTCTTGCAAAGCAGAGCTTTGTTTAAGTAAAGTATACGCGTCTTTATAGTAATATCCTTTAAAAAAAGTATAGTCTGCTGACTGCAATCATCTGAGATACTCTATTCACTTCAAGCTAAGTGATTTGATCAATGATATGGTATAATATAAATTAAAATTTTGTTTTAAATTTTTTAAAAAATTTATTAAATAGCCAATGTGCATTACCATATGAAGAACGATTAGTGAAAAAGCAAGCATATAGATTTTTTGAGCAATGTCTACGGTAGTGATGATGGGATGATGGACTTTGGTGAAATCTATCGAAGTAAAGGTGAAATTTTTTTTGTAGATTAAGTGCAACAGCTAGTCAGTCGCAAATAGTTCTTTATAAGTGGTCGTTTTCAAGAGTTCTGATCAGAGCCACCCAGAATGAGTCACAAAACTGCACTGAAATCTAAATCAGAAATATAAGACTTGATGCATTTGAAAACAGCCTGTTTTCTATCTATGGTTTCCAGAAGAATAATATCAGCTGCCTTTTAAAGCTCATATTCATATATAAGAATAATTGTAAACATCATATTATTAGGGGTATATCACCAATAGTTCTTCTTCACTTGCCAATAGCTGACATTTGAATTAAACAGCCTAACATATATATATTGGTTGCTTTCATGATCACTTTTGATTTCATCTCTCATCTAGAGATCAGATTGAAAACTATCAATTTATTTTAAAAAATTCTACTATTTTCTTTTTATAGTAAGAACTCAGTGTTTACTGTTATTGTGTTCTTGAATCCCAGCCTGACATATATATACTGGTTGCTTTCATGATTACTTTTGATTTCATCTCTCATCTAGACATCAGATTGAAAACTATCAATTTATTTTAAAAAATTCTACTATTTTATTTTTATAGTAAGAACTCAGTGTTTACTGTTATTGTGTTCTTGAATCCCAG
>NC_051848.1:9111565-9164379 GCF_002237135.1 Teleopsis dalmanni
AATATATTGAAAAATAACTGCAAATGATGAATGAGCACAGAACTTGGTACATAAACTATATATGTGATGCTGCATGGCTGTATGGCTGTATGGCTGCTTTAATGCAAAATCCTAGTAAGCAACAAATGCAGGAATTTAATAAAAGCAATTGGTTATAGCAATGTTGTTTGCTTTTTTATTTTAAAAAATATAAAAATATATATAAGAAATAAGAAATAAAAAATTAAAAATAATAATTCCACAACAACAAAAAAACAAAAGAAAAAGGAAGTGCAGTAACTATTTCTGATACTTAAATTATATTTTCTGCTGATTTAAATCTAAACTCAATACATTTATGAATATATCTGTGTATATCGTATATATTTAAGGATCGTTGTTTTTGTTTACTTAAAATATTTTTATTTTATTTATTTATTTATTTACTTATTTTTGTTAATGTTTTTGTATCACTGCAGTTCGTATCGCTTTATCATTTTAAGTATGCGGCGCGCTCGAGTCCCTGCGCATATTTGCACAGCAGTCAGCATAGATGCGTCTTCTCTGAGGCATTATTTGCATGGTCTTTCACTTGAAATATTCATAGTCATTGAATTTGTTGTGTTGGCTGAGATTTGTTGGTTTTGTTTGCTCATCTGTCAAAATGTCACTTTTGAAAAATTATTGCGTTTCTACAATGGTTTTTACTTCTTCCTCAACCTTCCTTCCTTCCCTACCACACTATATTTTTCCTACTCAACTTTAATCTTTTAGTTTCAGATTTTTTGGTCCTGGTCTTTTTTCAGTTGATTTCGTCTTATTGCTGTTATTTTTGTATTTTTGTATTTTTGTATTTTTTTGTTTTTGTATTTTTGTAGCTTTCCTGCTATTTTAATTAAGATTGTTTCTTTTCCTAGGAGACAGGTTTCAGCTTAAAAATTATTAATAATAAAACACTTGGTAAATGATTTCGCTTAGGCATGGTGCTGAAGTTTTAGATGAGAAACATTTAAGTTATGCTGCGGCCATAATTATTGGGTAGCTTGGAAGTTGTTCTTAGTACTCTTAAACTGCAGTTCAATGAAACACAAGAATGAATAGAAAATTATGTTTGATCATTTATTTTCCATATTATTATATATTCTAATTATTGTTCTCCACTTTTACGACTCTTAATATGTGTACTCCGAAACGATGCGTAATTGATTATGGTCAACAAATGATATTGCATACGCAGCTTTGTTGAAAAATTTTACTCACTTCAACAAAATCTTTGTTTGAGAAGATACTTTACCATTATCTACTTTTTTTAACAACACTGGTTATATAAGTTCTCGCTCTAAGCAAGGCAACTGATCATATTTTTGTGACTATTAAGTGTCCTGCTTATATGTGCCAGGCAGGTCCATGTGATAGAACATATGGAGGTTGCAATAGTTCGAATAATACCTAACTAACTGATAAGAATTTAATATTATTTTCTGACATGTGTCTGTATAAAAACATTTCAACTTTGAGAGTTACCATTTTCAATTAAAAAAGATTTCTAAACTTTAGTATTCTGTGTTAAACTACAGGTGTGTTGTTTATTTTCGATAAATTTCCAAATCTAGTATTGCTATACAGTTGAAAGCAATATTTAATCCGGTATTGTAATACAGCTCATGTCTTTCTAATATTACTCGTAAAATTTAGAAGAGTTATTTATAATTTGTCTTCTTTTGGTATAAAGTTTTCTAAACAAACAAGTAGTACTTATTACAAAAATTTTATTACTGATCTATTACTGAGAAAATGCGTCTGGATTGTCTGACTTTTTCAAGATAATCTATTCCGATGACTGTTCAATTAACAGGAAAACGATTAAGTAAAAGGTATAGCGTTTTTGTGTGAGTTGATCTCAAGCCTCAAGTAGTTAGACAACGGACTGCTCTTTAAATTCAATTTGACTAAGCAATTTTATCCTTCATTTCGAGTAATGGTCACCAGATATCCACGATCTGAAGAAATATAGTGCAAAATGGATAACTAAAATATAAAATTTGTTCATTTCCTGTTCACATAAAATAATTCTAATCTCATTAAATAACATGGATTTTCATTACAACAAAAATAAAATTAAATTATTTAAAAAGCAACTTGCGAATACAAGTTCGAAATTCATTAAAGAATCGCATTGAATGGCGTACCCTTTCCTTTAAGTCAAACTCAATAATTTGTTCCGAGCATTTTTTAACATTAAACGACACACGTTTGCATCGTTTTATTGCCTCAGTCCCCAGCAGAAGATCACCGGTACGTATCTCTTTCCAGCTGCCGCTGCCGCTGCTGCTGGCAAATATTCCACAATTAAACATAATTTTCTTGTTATCTTTTTTCAAAAGCATGCGTAATAATTATAAAAATATTGCACCTCTTAGCTGAAAATATTAATTTAGCCATGTTCTGGTGCTATTCCAGACTTATAAAGATATCAAGTTTACTTAGCCATAAAAGTCTTTTTAGAAAATTTTAAGAGACAACAAAGTATTTCATTGTCACTTGAGCGAACGAAGGATACTTAAATAAAATGTTTACAACTTCATATGACAGAAGCTTAAGAGTTGTATAAAAAGGCAACAAAAACAAAAAAAAAAAGAAAAAAATAAAGGGAAAAAATTAAATCATAAATAGCGTAAACAATTTGCTAAAAATACAGACAAGAAAAGAAAAATATGAAATTATAGTAAAATAAAATAAGTGATAAATGCGAAAATTAGTAACTAGAAGTGAGTAAGATTTCACAATGTTTTAGGGCTAGAAGAGTGCAGAAGCTTGAATTTAATCTATTTTGCGTTGGTGAGAAGGAGTTACATATATATTGGAATAGAATTGCTGTGCAGTTGAAGGTAGTGTGAATGAAGCAGCCAATAGTTGGGATATTAAGAGAGTCAACTAGCAAAAGTTAATTATCATCTTCTCTGTCAAAGACTGTAATATATTGCTGATTAAACAGAAATGTGATGCTTACTTCTATAATACGAACGATTCTAAAACAGACGAAATAGTACCCTTATATAGGATATATATTCTAAGCTGGAGTTTCTTTAATTCAAAGTAACCACGGCTTTAGAAAAATATATGACTTAGCGGCGTCATACCGATTTTTTTTAAATGAGTGAAAGTTTAAGAAAAAATATGGAAAAATTTTCAAAAAATATATAATATTATAATAATTATAATGGAATTAAAATATAGCATTTTTTTATAATGCTTAACTGTCATGATTATAATTATCATCATCATAACCTGCATTATCATAACTTGCGTCAAAACAATCATCATCATAACCATGATTATCAAAACTATCATTATCACCATAATTATCATCATGGTCATTAAAATCTTTATCATAATTATAATTATCATTATAACATTTTTACATGTTATAATTTACATTCTATTTTACATTGACAATAATATATTATCGATCGTTCGTAGTATCATCTTTATAATTTTTTAATCTTAATTATATACTTATTTTTTATAGATTCCTTTTCATTTTAAACAAATTCATTGTTGTCTTCTTCCTTTTTCCTCGCCTTAAGATTAGAATCTATTGATTGTTTTTTGATTCTTATTCAGAATCAAATTGTACGGTTTGGTACAGTTTGAGCATTCTTTTTAAATAGTTTAAGTATTCCTCAAATATCTAATAAAGTTTTATATATTGGGGTATCTAGCGAGGAATCTGATATTAAAAGATCACCATAATTAGGGAATTTATTTTAACCTAATTACACTAATGAGTTAATAGAAATAAAGTTTAGGTTTCATGATGATTAAATTTAGCTGTATACTTGTGATGATTTATATATATAATGACGGATAGATATTAGTGCAAGATTTTATATCTTAGTGGCTGACAAAAATGGTAATAAACAAGTTTTAGTCTCTGTTTGGGTTAGAATAATATTTTTAATTCAGGCACACACGACAGGTCTCATAATAATATCTTTTTCATTTATAATACTAAAGAAAATACAAGAATAGTTTAATTAGAGTAAAAAAATTTAAAGAAATTAATTTAGTTAATTAATTAAATTAAACAAAATTTCAAATATTGAATGTTATCAACTAAATTTGTTAAAAAGCGAATATATCAAAGCTTAGTTTTACTATTCATATGACTATATGCATTGGTTTTATGTATACTCGGTGTGAGTTACTTGATTATTACAAACGGATGAGTAAGTCAAATGTTTCATATTATTATTATTTATTATTATTATTATGAGAAAGAGAAAGAGATAGTACACTGCGACCTAAAAGATCTATTGTACCACTTAGTTGGATTAAAGTGTTTATTTAATTCCGATTTCTTTAATGTAAGACAGTATGGGGCGTATTTTTCCTAGTCTTCAATCCCTATGTTGTAGGTGTTTCTTCCGCTTGTGCATCAGTACCGGGCACTCCTCTAGCACATGGTATACGTTTTCTCTCTCTACTACATATTGCACTGTATAAAATCTGCCGGTTTCAGTGTCTTTTAATCCCTTTCGATCCTGTCTTACCAACGTCTATAGGTAATATGGTGTTGAATTTTGGGTGTATGATTTTTTACTTAAATTTAACTTCAATTTTCTAATATAATTTTTATTATAAATGCGATCTGTGTGATTATTATTTCATAATTGCTTTTCTTCATTCAGATTGTTGTAAGCCTATTCACACGCTTAAGTAAAGTACGTGAGACAAATTACTATTTGAATAAAAATATATGAAAAAGGTACCTAAAAAAAAGGAGTCCAATTCAAAAAGGCCTCTACTTACTACAATATATGTTATGTACATATGCAATATATTCTCTTAAAAATTTCGTTTGTTTCAAAAATGTTTGCAGTGCAATATTTCTATATCTACACATACTCGTACCAATCAAAATAAACCAAAAAAAAAAACAAAAAAAACAGTGAAAGAAAGGAAGAAAAAAAAATCACATTCATACGAAAATTATGACGACAACAATTTGCTTCAAGGACACAAACACTTGAGCCATTCTTTACGCCATGTTTGCATTTCGCGCGTACTCTTTACACTTCTCCTTTTCTGTCATATGTGTTTTTTTTTTTTTTTTGCTCGTCGTACATATCTGAAGTGTTGGCAGAGTTGAAAAAGTGGAAGATGAAGACACTTGTTGTTGCTATTGTTAGTTTTTATGGAGTTGCCTTCAGATAGGCACGTAAAAACCACACATTTACCATTTCTGTTTGGTTGGTAAGAAGTAAACGAAAAAAGCTAAAAAAGCTAAAAGAAGCTGTACTAAGGAAAAAGGAAAACAAGAAGAAAAGGAAAAGGAATTGTAGGGAGAACAAATTCTTTTAAAATAAATAAATAAATTTAGTACCTTATTTCAGGTGTGAATGGCATTTCGCTTTATGGTAAAAATAAAGATGTTTACCACTTCAAAATAGTCGACAAACAGAAAAAAAAAAAAATAAAAAAGAATACCACACTAAGAAGAATCTACTAAACGGCTATAGCAACGCCATCTTGCAGACTTAGAAGTGCCATGCAGAGCCAGGCAGAGTCTGAATTGTATGTCTTTCTTATATTTTTTAGAACTCTGTCTTATTTTATTTTTTGGAAATTTTTAATTTGTTATGCACATTTGCGACTTCATTTATATTGAGTGTCTTGTGCCAGTCACCATGGCCAAACGTCGTACTTAAAAAGGACATAATTTTATTTGATATTTTGCCTAGACCAACCACAATAATACAGCGAAAATCGTAGATCGAAGAAGTTGAAGAGCAGCAGTTAAAGAATCGTTAAAGCCTAGTACTTGTCTTCATGGTTTAGTACTTAAGTATTTGGTCACACTGGCAAAGTGCGCTAAACAGGTGTTGTTTCCAATTGGATTCGTAAAATATCGTTTTAAGGTCTTATAAATGTTTTTAAAACTAACTAAACAATCCTTTTTTTTTTGAAAAATTTGATGACAAGCAGCAGGTAGCGATGGTTAGGACTTTTTCATTATACTTTTGGTTTAATAGAAGTTTCCATATATTTATACACCATGCATAGATTGGAAATCCATCAGATATCATTAATTTTTGTTATAAAAGTAAAGATACTAGATTTCAATATATTTCTTAACATTGGAATCATTTATACAGAAACATTGTACGAAATTGTTAAGGGTGATATTGTATGGTTTTATTTGATATTTCTGGTGCTGTTACCTGGCATTTTAGCTTAATTTTGGTACTATTTTTTGGTAAATTGTACTTGTGCCGCTTTTAGATACTTCCTTTATCAAAAACTCAAGCGCTCAATTTGGTCGAATTATTAAAGCACAGTTATTTGAGCACACAAAAATGTCTTAAGTAAAGTTACCTTTATTGTGGACTGCGAAACTACTTCATTCCTAAAGTGGGGAATATCTTTAATGTTCATATTGATGATATCTGACAGGCATATCATGAAAGAAAAACCTAGGATGGGTACAAATCTTTCTTGCAGTGACAAAACATTTTATCTCTGATCTGCAACTAATATAGTATAGCAATCGTTGGTTTTTATGATTGAAGCAATTTATTTTTTCATTAAAGTGTTTTTGGAGATTGGATATTTTTTTGATTTTTTTTTATGAAAACTACTTATTAGTGTGATATTTTATTTCGTTATAAGTAAAAACAATATTTGCTAGTTTGTTGTAAAATTGCATGTTTGCAATTCCTGGAAAATTATCTATAGGAAATTATTGTTAGCCCTAAACTAACAACAATTACGACAACATGCAAACGAATTATATACAGAAATGCATTTTTGAGTTTTTTAAAAAAATTTCACTATTAACTTTATCCAGCAAATGCAACTAAAATAATCATAACAATTACAATGAAAGCAACATAAAATTAATAATCGTGAGTAAAAATGTTTAAAAATAACATATTTCCAAAAAAAGAGCAAAAAAACTATATATCTGAAAGCGACAGCATGTAGCAATTTTAGTCAAAAATTTTATGGCAATGTTGAGATACTTTTTTTTCTGATGATAAAAATTTTGCATAACTTGGCAAAGTCCATAAATAAATGAAGGCGAACAAATAATAGCAAAATATTTTATTTTTAATTTCTTTTTAATATTAATATTATTTTAAAGTTAATCTTTCATAATTTTGTTGTTGGAGGGGTGTCCTGCAATGACGCTTAGGTGTTAAGTGTCAAGAGTTGAATTATCTCCGTAACAAATTCATTGGTAAATGTTATGAACTGACGTCGATGTTAAATATGGTATATGAGTACGCCTACTAAATATTTTTAGGGTTCCATTGCAGTCAAAATTGTTATAGATTTTTTGATCCTAAAGAAAATAGCTTGTGTTATGAGAACATAATATTTTAACATCTCCACGTATGACTAATAGAACTACAAATTGAAATCAATGTCTCGATATCAAACCTTAGACTATAAAAAAATAAGTGCATACAAGTTAAGTTTAAGCGGCATAGCCTCATTTAAAGTTATTTATCACAAAATATAGCACTAGCCTACATATATCCTAAAAATAAATTTTAAAAATTCTTTCCCACAAAATTTCCAACACAATACAAATAGGTAATAGGCTTTAATACCGTCAAATAGGACTATCATATCTTCAAGTATAGTTCGATGGTGGACACAAGAATAGATGTAGAAATCTTCTTAGCTCACAAAAACATAGGAAGCTATTTTCACCTTGTTGACTAATCGAGTTTCTTCTAAACGGGAATCTTTTCCTTAAATAATTTAGGTCGATGTATTACGATAATAGAACCGATAGTCGTGAGAGGAACGATTAGTGATCTCTTTAAAAGGTACGCAAGATATATAAAAATTTATTTTCTAAAAGGAGTAGAATATCAATGATATACTACAACTGTAATATTATAATAACTTGCCCACTAATCACTTTGGAAAGAACATTTCAAACAAAAAAATAATCATTTTGGTATGCGTTATGAAAAAAAAATTAATCCATAGTTAATCATAAAAGACCAAAATTTAATTATCTGGGGCACAATTTAATTTGCATCCTATTATACAATATATCATCCAAAGCTAAAATGGAGTCCTTTAGGCAGCCAACAAAGCAGTAATCTGAAAATTACCCGCAAGCAAACTATATGTAATAAATCAGGAAAAATATTCAAGCAAAGCCAAGACCTAATAAGTAAAAGAGAAGACTAGAAATTCTCTCTGTGAACAATCTATATTCCTGATAGAATGCTTATATATATATATTAACGTTAGTGGGAAGACAAAAAATTAATGGAGCAGTTCACTACACCCGTATTCTGTCGGGGTTATGTGGTCTCCTAAATTATGTAGCTTAAGTGAATATCCACGGGGCTATCCGTTGTATGCAAGCAAACGACCTGAACAAGAATATAACATTTTGGAGTTCGTCAACTGTTCATTTATGAGAGCATCTCTTAAACAGAGTAATCACTTCTTTTTCTAAAACCATCACTCATGTTATTTGCAAAAAATTCACATTCAATGTCTATATTAGAATAAAGACGAAATTAAGTTGTTATAGAAACATTAAATTTAATTATTATCTTTTTATGAAAAAATGTTTCTTGAGAGTGTAAGATACTTTCGTTCAATGACTTGAAACCCATACTGAACTGAACTGAAATACATTTTTCTCCTTCATAAAAAAGAAATTAGTATGAGTATTTTTCAGTTTTTGGCAATTTTAACTTACTCTTCTATAGTGGATAGTAATTTAAAATTATTTGTGGTAATTTTCATTTTGTGAAGTTGATTTTATTTCCCTCTCTGGTGTGAGTAGAAACCAGAGTTAAAAACCATAACAACAACAAAAAATGTTGCTAAGAAAAGAAAAAATTTCTGAACTTAAGCTGTGAACTTTCCGTTGCACTTTTTGATCAAAAATCGTGATTTATTGTGATGTTGCATTTATTATGATTTTACAGGTAAAATTACTTAAATAAAAATACATCTTTCGCCGCAACTACCTTCATTCCTCAACTAAAAATAGCGGCAAATATTAGCTGTGCACTGTAGGATTCTTCGGTACTTCACTTTTTTGTTGCTCTCTGAATGTTCGATGTTATGAAATCTACGAAGTAATTTAAAAGCTATTTTACAGCATTTAAAATTAATCAAAGAAATTGTAATAATTTTTAGAATCAAAACGATTTACTTTTACCGAAATTTAAATTTCAATATGCTTTTGTTTTAGACACAACGATAACAGTGGCGTATTTGCTGTGAAAGAGGTACTTATTCGAAGGATTGCAGCCTAGTTGACAGTTTACTCCTTATATAGAGAAAACCGGAGAATGATATAATAAATGTTTAAATATTTATTTTACACACTTAGATAACTTGGTGGCTTCAGCAGAAATCTCTACTTGGGACAGTTAATCTAATCACGGACTTACCTATGCGACAGTGAACTACAATAACAGGCATAAGTAGATTGATACTATTCCTTGTTAAACTTATACTCGTACTCGTACTTGATTTTAAATAGCATATTTTTAATTATATTTGTCTTTTTCTATGACAACTTTTGTTTTATCTGTCAATCATTCCCTTATGACAGACATAGCTATATGAATACTTCTTCATGTTAAACTTAGAAGAGTACTTATTATTTTTGAGCATATTTTAGGACAGAGTATGAGCTTAGGTATATGGTAAACATATTCCTTCAGTCAATCATCACCTAAAAATGAACATAAGCTGACTAGCACTATATTGTTTCAAGTTTACTAGAGAATTTGTGCTTTAATAGCATTTTTTCGATGAGTGTTGCCATTTTGCTTATGAATTATTCTCTAATCACAGCCTCAAACAATGTAAATCTTCTGCTTCTTAAACTTGGTAGCCTCTTTGTTTGAGAGACATGTTCGACCAGACTTCTTCTGTTGAGGGATATCCTTGTTATATCTTTAAATCACTTCGTAATGATTAGCAAAAGCAGATTCAGACTACTCTCTAAGATATTAGGTACTAATTAAGTAGTGTATATTTTTTTTATTATATATACGAGTGTTTCAATGAAGTAACTTTGATATTTGGTAGATGTATTCTATCGGCTTATTATACAGTTATTGCAGTTGCGTTTCTATCTATTGAATTCGACCTTTGGATTTTAAATTTGATCAATTTACTTTGAAACAACTTTACAGTTAGTATCTACATTATTTTGAATAAATTTTTTTTACAATATTTGTAGATATATTTTAGGTAGAATACACATGAATATTTTTTTTTGTCCGTGACCCAGAATATCGGGTTAATATATAAAGATAAATTAAAAAAATTGAACATATAGTATTGTTAAGAATGTCGTATTCTTAACTTTTCTAGGCTCCAGTATGGTAGACCGTCACTGTGTAAGAATGCCATCTAGTATCAATTCCGCACTAACAGTGACCCTTTATAGAATAACAATTTCAACTAAAATAGTTTTAAAGCATCGTACGTTTGACTAAAAGGTTTGCAATTGCATTTTTAATGCAATAAAAGCGACAACAAAGCAAAAATGGAATAAAAAAGCTATGAAAAAAATTCATAATGATCGTGAAGATAGTTTTTATGATAGCAAAATATATATACAAAACAAAAAAGAAAACAAAAAGAATATAAAAAATATAACTGAAACTGTAATAGATATTCAACAGATCGACAGCAAACGGTGTCGTGATCGTGGGTGGGTATTTCCACCTTAAGCTAAATAAAGGCGCTCACATGGATCGTTTACTGATCTATTCGTGTTTCTAAAATATCTCGTAAACGAAAAACATAGACGAAAAAAAAAAATTAACGAATAAGAATATAAAATAAATAAAAAATTAATTTAAATTATTTAAAAATAAATAAAACGTGAAAATGCGATAAAATGGCAAATATAAGCAAGTGCGATTCTATGACAACTGTGAATGGTTGTACCTAAAGGTTCGCAGATACTGCAGATTGTAGCAAATTGATGTTGGAAAATAATGACCAACAAGATAACTTCGTACATAATAATTATTAGTAATTAAATATATTCAAATTACTGCAAAAGATTCATTCATGGTCACATTGACTAACCAACTATGGTATTATTTATTAAGATAAATATTTTAACAAATCTGACTATTGCAACTATTCGAGAACTGCTATCAGTTGCGAGTGAAATGAGAATATGTTTATTTGTATTCTAAAATATTTTCAGTTTAAAAATGACGTATTCGTTTATGATCAGTTGCCTCAGATTCTAGATAATATTAACTTAACTATCCTGAAAGGTGAGTTTTCTAAATCAATTTGACTGAAACTAGACATATGGTATTCTGTTAGCAGTTCATTTAAGCTACGAATTCATTTAGTGTTTCTAAAATAAATAGATTATTATATAGTAATTAAAGGTTGCCTATTTGAATAGGAAGAGGGAAGACTTCGGTTTTTGAGATTAATCCTAAGTGTTTCGAATATTCATGTACGATCGAATTCGATAAGATTAATCGAATATCAAGTCGATCTCAAGTCGTTAATGGCCAGTTTACATCAATCAATGTTTTTAATGGATCTTCAAAAGCTTAGGATGCAGTGAGTTGTTAATATCAAAACACTCGGATCAACACATTTTTTAATAGTAAGGTTTTTGCTTTTCATATTGGAAATGGCACCAATTAAAAGTCTTGCTAAATCAGCTGTAAAAATATATAATGATTATGTAGTTTACTGCTAATAAAAACAATAACGTCCTCTGTGGAAAGTAATTAATTGCTTTCCGAACAATTCTAATAAAGTTAATATAACTTTGTAATTTTTAAATATTTATGTATGGAAAAATATAGAATTACTTACAATAAATATTATAGTAAATATGGAAGTCTAGGACTCTTGACGCTCAATAAAGCCTGTCTCTTGATTTCACTTATTGGATATAAATTTTTCTCTAATAATTATTTTATTTCCAATTATTACTAAAAAACAGTTAAAAAAACTTGACTTATGCAAATATAGTTTATTATCTCAAAAGTGAAGCAATTTATGTTATGAATCGTCCGTCTCATTCTTCTTAGGATGATTATTAGTTGTTTTTTTTTTGTGGAAAATTTTTTTATATTAAAATTTCTTAAAATTGTTGTTTTATTTCTAGCATAATATAACATAATATAATATTACTTTACGAATATTTTTTGTGAAATAATTTTCTTTCATATTTTTTTAATGTCAATGCAAAGTTGATGTCAATGTCTAAGAACTTCTCTTACGGAGTTAATTTGACGTCCAACGTCAATTAATTTTGCTTGACAATTTTTTTTTCTGTCTCTCATCATTAATAATAAAAAAAATACTCAATATTCCTACATCAATATGTATGATAATACGGATAATAAGGAGTTTAATATCAATTAGTGGGATCTAACCAATTTCGTGATCTACGAGAACGGCATACAATAGAACAATTGAAGCACTGAGAAATATATTCACTTGAAAAGTAATGACAAACCTGCTCAAGACCCTTTCAAATAGACTCCCTGCATCAAACAGAAATAACATTAAAATTTAATCCTGATTAGGTGCAGGTGCCTGGGAGCAGAGATACCTCAAAAAAATTGAGGATTCAGAGGCCCATATTTACGACTTCTGTTAAATGTATGTTAAAACGACAGAACTCATTTTCTTTGTATGGCCAAAATTGAGCAGCTGTCAACCTATCTATCTTGGGCACATCCATGTTGTCCCATATCACATGTCGAAGAAATAAAAATCGCCAAAATTGTTGAAGTTCATTAATAACCTATCAATCAGTGAAATAATATCTAAGGTTAGCATAATAGACCATATACCATACCTAAGTTGTAATATGTAGTATTCTCCAGTTAATAATAATACTACTTCAGGGTTAATGTTTTTTTTTTAATTTTAGTTAAAATTTGATTTAATCATGCAGAGAATAGTACTCATAAAGACCGATAAAAATAATTAAATTTGGCACAACAAAGCCGATGAGTAGTGGTTTTAATTAGTATTGACTAATTAGTGATTATTAAATATTCGTATTGTTAAAGATGTGTAAATGGAAAATGGTTTCTAAATCAAAAACTGGACTCAATTGAATTGTTCTTCAAAGGAGTTAATCAAAATGAGATTAAAAATTTAATAGTTCCACGAATAAATAGTAATATTCAACTTATATACTATACGTAGTTATTATCTAGAATTGTAAAATGCGGAAATGTGTCTATATAAATAATGTGGTTTGTTATTTTAAATGCCTTGCCCCACTAATGAGCCCAAAATGTCAGTGTACGTGATGTTCTCGAGTTAAAAAAGTGCTAAAATGTAAATTAAAATTGAAAAATAAAAAATAAGATATAATGATGAAGTTTAAACAACTCTTCGACGCTTTGTGTATTGGGTCCTTAACTTCTCTACGTTTTGTCTTAATTATAATGAAGAGTTTCGCCTTTTTATGGTGCGCATTGTAATTGCATTTTTAACAGCGTTTTTTACAGGTTTTGCGCTACACATAAATTTTGTCACATAAATTAGTGAAATTATTGCAAGTGAATCATACGCATCAAATCCTGGCCATTTGAGCCCGTTCCCCGTTCCCCGTTCCCCATTCCCCATTTTACGTTCCCTATCCCCGCATCGGGCTACACGAAATCGTTCGAGTCACTGAGGCTACATAATCACGAACGGCCGTAAAAATTCTCAATATCAGTTCCACTGAAAACTTGTTAAATTATTGTTAGTTTTATTATTTTACGTCCGCTGTGGTTCCAGGCCCGCAAAAGTGCATTTAGCATTCAGCAATTCGAAAGCGAATGGGACAGGCAGCTGGGAAGTCAGTCAGCCAGGCAGGCAGGCAGCAGGCAGCAGGCAAGCATGCATTCAACCTAAAGTGCATAAAATTTTTAACGCTTTCCATTTTTTTACAACTGCATAAGTGCATCTGTTCCTCTTTATATCTGTGCTGGCAGTTTGGCACTTTGCAGTTTTCAGTTGTGCCTATGCATTTATGCATCTGAAAGTGCAGTTGTTTAGTTATTGTATGAAAAATGCTGCGCTTAAACCCAAGTATTTTATAGTTCGGCTCCGCGTGTTACTTTTGGTTTTTTTTTGCTTTGTTTTTTAAGTAACAATATATATTTTTATATCCGTTTATGCATTTAACTAAATTAAGTGAAACGACAAATATTAAAAACTCAAAAGTTATAAGTAAAGGGGCTTATGGTAATGCAAGTACAGATTATTGTTTTAACAATTTTCTCAAATTAAGGATTTGGACTTGGAGAACATTCGACGTCATCATTAAAATCTGATAAAGATTTTTATTGGACTACAACAACAAAAATCAATATGTGATGAAACTGACCTTTTGGCTAATCTTACAGCTATTTAATATAATTCCTTTTTTATTGTATGTATGTGAGAGTACTATAAGATAACAGAACAAAAATGACAAAAACCTATTCGTAAAATCAACAACACGTCGTCAATGTATTCAATAAACACAAAACCTATGAATTCTGCTACTTTTTCCTCTTAATTGTTATTACAGCATAGATGGTTAGCGCTAAATCACCTCAACTTTTAGTGGTTCTGCGCCATTCTTCACATTTTATCAACGTATTTCTTTCTTCAAGCTGTCGTCAAAACTTTGTCCTTAAATGTTTACTTTGGACGCTCAACAGATCTTGTTTTTTCAGACCTCGATTCAAGAACGTGTTTGAGAATTGTCGACAGTGGAATTCTTAAAAGATGATGGACACAGTTATGGTAGCGCTACTGGGTTATTGCAAAACATTTTCGGGACAAAAGAGTAGTAATAATAATGAATTTCTTACTTGAATTGAAAAAATACTTGCAATTAACAACATAAAAATTTCTAAATCTCGTATAATAAACTATTATCTACTTCGAAGTGCATTGTTTGCTTCGAACGTTAGTTTTTGCAACTGGTAATTTTGTTTTGTCCTCAACGTCCTGAACAAGTATCGTTGTGCTTCTGCTAATCCCATATTATAGATTATTAAACTGAGATGTTTTTCCTGCTTCAGAGGTGCGTTTTTCCACAATTGTGCGTATACGTATAGGTATATGTGTTTGTATATATATGCGTATGTATATATATAAATAAGAAATCTTAACATCTTTCAAAATCCTACTCATAATAGGTATCAATAATAGGACAATAGATATCAACAAGATGATTGGAGAAAGATTGTATTGTAGATAGTTCAATGTACTTAATGGATTAATCGACTGTGAATGATGATAATTATCACTCAAAACAACTGGAGTTTTGAAATAATGTGAAATAAAGCAGATTGTTAAAAGAAAATATCTCTAGTCATATAAAACTCATAGTATAATATCATGTTTCTACTACCTCATTTAGTATGTTTTGCTAATTAAGGCCACTTAAGAAGATAGTTTACCATACAAAGAGCTTTCATGTAAGTGAGCTTATTATAAATAAATCAACTGCTTTAAGGAGAAGAAAGTCTAAAGCTACCCCTAAAAATTAATTTCTCTCAAGAGATATGACTAAAATTAAAAAAATTTGTTATATGTTTTATATGTAAAATGCAAACAAGCCAGCTATTTCATGTATATAAATCAGCTTATGAAGTATTTTCGTTCCATACTAATGAGACATTCAAATTTCTGAGTAAAATTGTTAGATAACGTATTATAATTTATTAAAGTGATTCTATAAAAAAAATTGTTTTAAGCTGTGAATAACACTTAAATTTGAAATTTAAGATTTACCTCATTAAATGTTGTAATCATCAGTATAAATGTTTAACTCACCTGCAATGAAAAAAAGAAAAATATGTTATTAAATAAAATAAATATTTTAAATTTATTTATTCTAATTAATAAGTGTTCTTGTTTCATAAAAAAAAATATAAAGAAGAGTGAAAATTTGCTGAGAAAAACTGATAGCAATCCCCACATCAATTAAGTATATATTTATATAATTATAAAATAAAAAAATATAGTGCAATGTTAAAAAAAATGGGAATTAAAAATATAACAATATTTTTATGGTTTTTAATTAAATCTTTTTCGAACTATAGCCTTTCAAAGATGGTACTAATGGACATTAATACTGTAGAACGCAGGGTAAGACTACTAACTGTCTTATCTGCTCGAGTGCCTACTATTCACTAGGACATAAGTTAAACTCCATTTAATTTTATTTAACCAGTTGAGTTCGGGTTTCTCGAAATAAGAGATATTATTAAGTTGCTAAAAACCTTAAATTTCCAAGGTTAGCTTAAAAGACACTCTCCAGCAGAAGAACAATAGACCCCATAGGTTCAAATATACCATTCTTGCTTTTAATTTTAAGATATTATTTATATGTACATTAAAAAGCTTTCAACAAACTTAATTAACATATGTCGGTCAACATTTATTCCACTCAAGACTCCATTAAATAATTTATATTTCATTTAAAGAACTTTTTCCTAAATAACTGAATCTGCATACCTTGAGTAAATTACAAGACCCAATAAAGTATCACAAATTTTCTATTTCATACGAGTTCCACATTAAACATATTCCTTCAGAACTTTTTTTCAAAAGTATGGTTATCCATGAGATAACTGATATACTATATTTATCGGAAAGATAAGTTTGATTTAATTTGATTTTCAGATTCTTAGAAAATCTTTTTCGATATTTGCAAATATTTTTCAGAAAGAGTTTTTAAGTAACATTCTGGATAAGATTTATATAGCTGCGATTCAAATTGTTTTCTCAATCAATTTGGTATACAAAGGTGCTTTATACGTATATTATTAAGACTGCAGATTTTGTGAAAGTGTAAACGTTACTAAGAAGTCTAAGAATTTTTGTAGTCCATACCTTTCAGCTTAAAAAAAGCAGTTGTCTAGGAATTCTAGTAAATACTACACTGAAATCAGCGTAAACCTTTTTCTAATCTTATAGTTTGTCTTCTTATTCTGCTTTGTTCTTAATCTTTGGACGCTGAAAAACATGAATTATATTCTTTTACCATCAAGTCAAGCTTTTTAAATTTGTCATTTAAAAAAAATTTTAACAAATTTTCTCTACACTTTAAAAAATATTTTGATAATAATTATAAAGTTTACTCTCCCAATTCTTCATTGAAATTTTATTGAGGTGTGATTTAAGACCGTATTTGAGATTTTCCAAATGCTGCGAGCACTCAGTGTATTAACTTAATATTATATTATGATATTTGTGATTTTTCATAAATTTTTTTCATAATTTTGTAGCAATTAAGTGGTTAGGTAAAGCACTTTTTACAAAAATATCGTTGTAATCTGCTATAAATTAATTTCAATTTTAAATGATTATGTGAGGTCTTTCGATCCGAATGTATTCTTTAATACATATTATGATTGAAGTATAAACTTCATTTTGCATCACTTTCTGTAAAAGCTGTATTTGAAAACTATAATTAATCTCATATTATTTGATTGGTCCTTTTCGAATTAATTAAAAATAAATTACCTATGTTGGTACATATATTGAATAAGAAGTGCAATTAAGTAAGATATTTGCATTCGATCATTTGACACTTTTTTTTTATCTCCAACTCGGGGTTTTTACGTAATTAACTTAAAAAAATGTAATAATTTAACAACTGATATTCAAAGGTGATGAAGTATACTCCCCTCGTATGAGTTGTGATTACAAACACTAATCACTACAGATGACTGGTCGCCACAGATTATGTATAGTACCATATTGTCTTGTCTTTTTGCTCTAGGCTAGAAGAAGAAGAGAAACTAGATAACAGGGTTTTCTCCATGTATTCAAGTAATATGTTTACTTTAAACAGAATATAGTAAAGAAATTCCCTTAAATATTAAAACAAATGAATTTTTGCTGAGAAGGACGTGTTTTGTTTGTGTTTGAGTGATTTCTGGCTTGGATGAGTGAGGAAGGACAAATCAAAACTACTTCGCACATGACACGAACTAATAGCAAATGACAACATAAATTAACACCTTTTGCATGTGGTAAATGCGGCAAACAACAAACACAACATACAATCTTTAATGCAACAATAAATAATACAACAAAGACAAGCAACAACAACAACAACTACTACAACAACAGCAGCAACAACAATCTAGAGAAACGCATTTAAAGCAATGCGTTGTTGCTAAAAATGCTGTGGGTCTTGGAATCATTACAAGATTTGTTGTAACAAATAGAGTTGGTGTTGTTGTTGCAATTGTTGTCGTTGTTGTTGTTGTTGTTGCTCGTAGTGCTATTAGCATTTGTTAAATATGCAATTAACAAATTGGAAATTTTTCACAATCTTCGTACTAATAATGCCATGTGCTGCTCCTAATGCGTTGTTGCTGCTCTCATGGCAACTGCAAGGCTCGATAGCTTTCTGTTGATTTCCATTGTTGAGTGTGCTGGTATGTATGTATTTTGAAAATATTTGCAAATTGCTTTACCGAAGCTACAACAGCAATAAAAAAAAGAACAACAATAATAGCATTTACACATACGTACTAGAGCAACTGCAGCGACAACAAATCTTACACAATCGTAGATACAGATTTTTTTATTGCAATAACAACAACAACAACAATAACAACAGCAACTGCAACAGCAACAGCAACAATAATTGTAAAATCAACACAAAACGATATTTCATTAATATTGCTAATTTTTAGTGTTGCAGCGACGAGTGAAAACGGCTTTGTTCTTTAGCCGCGCTCATCGAAGAAGACCTGTGGAATCAGTCAAAAGTCAACAATTTCAAACTCGAGAACGCCATGACTAATATACACAAAATATTGATGTTTACGATTGTTCCTCTGGAGTCTACTGAGGGTTAGCCCATTTGACAGTATGTAAATTTCATTTGTAGTTTATGAATGCCTTGCGATGTGTGTGATTTCTGTAACTTAGTTACTGGTACTTACTATTTATGCTAATGGTATACCTTGGCATTTCCAAAGCTTTATCAGCTATTGACTTGATGTTTCAACTTATGAAGATTTCTAGAATTCAGCGAATTTTGATAAAATAGCTCATGGAGTGAATAGTTGAAAGTCATAAAAAATTAAAAGCTGGAAAGTTTTAATTATACATATATATTTGCAGCGCCATCTGTTACCTGCGCTGAATAACATGTGCAGAAATATTAAAAAAGGTGGAAAGCTATATTGAGACGATTTCTTTTTAAATAATTTTATTTGAATTAAATTTTATATCTAACTTTAACTCTAACCCAAGAAATAAATCTTAGTACGAGACGAATGTCTTTGGCATTATCATTATAAATATATGTACGATATATTCAATTTTCAGTATATACAGTATATATTGATAATGTGTATTATTTGGAATCAATTTTAGTTACTGCTTTCATATTTACTGCTTTAACTTTTAATTAAAAAAACGATTGGAAATGCTGAGTTTTTTTTAAGTACTTAATGCTTCCATCGAGCAACATTCTTTGAAAATATGAGAACCTCTTGTGGAAATACAGCAGTGTTCTGTAGTCAGTCGATCAGCATCAACTAGGATATGAAAAGATCCCTTTACAAAGGATTAAGAGCAACTCTGCGATGCTTACCATAACGCTGGCCGGATTTTATTATTTATTTGTTTTTAAAACCTATTAATATTTTTATATTGTAGATATTTTCTTTGCAAACTTTTTCCTGACTCTTCCATTGATAGTTAAGTATCTATTTTTATGAGTGTTTATATTTTATCCCCTTTTTATTGACTGTTGGGAAATTAATTTTATTGTATTCTGTTGAGGCTTCATAGAGGCGCGTATCGTTTGCATTCGCACAGTAGCCGCATGTCCGTATGGCATATGTTTGTGTAAACAAGCGCAAGCGTACGAGCACTTGGAACATGATCATATGACCACATTGCCACCAATCTCAACTTAATTTAAACCTAACCATTGCCTATGGAACTCCACTCGATTAGGCTGCGATTTTTCTGCATTGCTGCTTTTCTGCATTACAGCCGGACGTAATGTTTCATCATAACACATCAGCAGCAAAGTCGCTCGTAAAACGCGTTGTCGTTGTCATCATCGTCAACTGCATCTTCGTCAGCAACTTCATCATCACCTTGGCCTTACTTACACTGAACTTCGTTGCCAGCGCATAGTGATGATTGTGCGCAACGCTGAACCATTGGAACAGTGTAAGACCAGAAGTCCTTATTACTTATTTGTTTTTGTGTTTATAATGAAAATGCGACTGATGTCTGCTGATGTTGTATCCGTTGTAATGCTTCTGCACCATTGATGCTTCAATGTGGAATTGACTACCTCAGCGATTGGTTGTATCTATAGGAAATTCAATTTTGTTGCTATTGTTGTTGTTGTTGTTCTTTTTGTTATTATTGTTTTTATTATTTTATTTTGTTGTTCTGATCATGTTAGAACTATACATTTGCCAACACTGATGTTCGATTGCTGGTCAATGAAGTGCATCTGAGCGGTTAGAATGATCCTCATCAATTTACGCGTACTTGCAGCATCCACTTGCAGTATAGTTGCAAGTGGATGCTCACTGTTCACTGCTCACTGCTCACTGCTCACTATGCGGAGGATTTTGCACTGCTGCAAACGTATTTAGCAAAACGCATACGTTTGACCAGTTCGGTCTTATCGTCGTCCTCCGCCTATATTCATCATATATTATTATTTTTATTGTTATGAACATGATTCTGATTTCGAAGCAAACATGTGCCATTACACTTCCAGTGATGCTGGAGCGCAAAGTAGATCGCTTACAAAAGAGCATTTGAACTCAATGGATAACAAAGCCAAGTATCAGCTGCACATGCGCAAATGCAATTGCGTATGTAGTGCTTTGCGCAAAAGCTAGATGCGTTCGGCCTTCAAGTGGCGTATTTGTTTAATTTGTATGAGGATCAATTAAATTATAAGCAATAATTTTAATTATACACGTTGCTTACAGAAATGTGAGTTGTACGGGGCTTCGTTCAATATCTTTATTCGATACTCAATGCACATGTCTGTCTTTCGTGAATTTGTATCTCAAGTTTTATTAAAGCGTGTGCGAAATACTTTATATGGCACATAAAATGCTGGCACGAACATTTAGATACATGAATGTTAATTTAGAGCAGAGAGTGCCTATTACAATCAATCACATTTATGGCATTTCGATGGAAGAAACGTTTTCATGATTTTGGCATAAATTCTGATTTAGTCGAAACCACGAAAACTAAACTCAAAAGACCAATAAATATTTCCAACTATTATTTAATCTTGTAGTATGTGTAGTATTATGATTTATGTAAGCAGACCTGTGTTAAAGTTCAGCAGTAAAATGAACCTGAGTGACTTCCAAGAACTGCACTAGTTAAACAGAAGTTACGATCAGAAACTTATAATGAGAGATCGATATACATATATGTTATATATATAGATATTCTATCAATATTATTTAACCTGATTGATATGAGTCAACAGAGTCAGCGTAAAACTTTGCAATCGCGAATACTATAAAGCGCAAGTACTTTGTTAGTTCTATAAATAATTCTATATTGTCGAATAAGTTGGTGCATTACTTAGTCTTACAGACAAATGTCTTTTAATTGAAATATGACGCTATTGGTATAAGACTCGGGGTAACCGTAAGCCTAAAAAGCTGATTCCTCCTAACAACTAGTGAAAAGTATCCTCAGGGTTAATGTCATGGGCAGCTTATCCAAAAGCTTATCAAAGCTTGTGTTGCCATTGTAACAAGATAGTCTGAGAATAGAGAATGCTGGATCTGCTTGAAAGCAGATGAGACCGGTCCAGCTTTGATCTGGGCCAAAAGTTGATTATTAAACCAAGAGTTGCTTTGTCTATACATTATAAGGGAATCCTTATGACATTTTGACAACTATAGAGATAAGTGTCTTCTGTTCTGTTCTGCAGCCCTCGTGTTCTGTTCTAAAACCTCGTAAATATAAATTTAGTCAAAATATTTTAAATTGTTTGTAACTTAATAAGTACATTAAGACCGAAAAGTTTTCGGAAATTCTCATTTAAAATTCGCGCGCTGTATATTTTTCGATATTTTAAGTTTATGTAGTTTGGCAGCACTGTCCTTAATTACTATGCCAAAAATGAGCGCGATCTGTCAGACAGTTCGTTTACGGCAGCTGTTGAAACCAGTTCACCTCAGTAGGGCGTTGCGAAAAAAACAATGGAAAAAAATATTGAACAAAGAGTTTGCATCAAATTTTGTGTTTCGAACGAAATTTCGTGTGCAGAATCGTTGCGAATGCTACAAAAGGCTTATGGGGAATCAGTTTTATCGAAAACTCAAGTTTATGAGTGGTACAAAGCCTTCCAGGACGGTCGTACGACCGTCGAAGACATTTCGCAACGCACTACTGAGGTGAACTGGTTTCAACAGCTGCCGTAAACGAACTGTCTGACAGATCGAGCTCATTTTTGGCATAGTAATTAAGGACAGTGCTGCCAAACTACATAAACTTAAAATATCGAAAAATATACAGCGCGCGAATTTTAAATGAGAATTTCCGAAAACTTTTCAGTCTTAATGTATCTACTTTTTCTAACATTTCTAAAAGTAAAGAACAACGCAATAAGTCAATTGAAAGGAGACCACCGAGACCTCGGAAATATGCGCTTCCAGTCAAAAATGTTATGGTTACCTTTTTTGTGGCATGTTAAGATTGTTGATTGACTTCTACGAAAAGCATTTTATTAAAAATAACTGGGTAAAATTTGTTATCACAAAACTTTCTTATTTGATTTTAAAGTCTTTTGCTTTCACGAGGAAACCATAGTTCAAATTTAATCAATCATTTTAACTAAAATCTATGAAATTGAACTGACTTATCGCACTATTTTTCGAACAATATCTATATTTTCTTTACAAAGTACATTAGTGTGTTCATCATAGAGGATACTTGGATTGAAAGACTTGAAGAAACAGAAACACTGAAGGGAAATCTGTATCAAGTTAAGATATACTCACTTTAATATATAAATCATTAGGAGCTCTGTTCTCTGCGAGCTCAATATATATATACTTTTAAAATTCTGTAGAAGAGACGTAAAATTTTGTTCTAGTTAAAAATTTTTTTTTTCATTTTTAGAGTTTTGTAAATGACGATATTCTTTCCTTTCACCAACAGTTAAATTGAGACATAAACGACCCCATTATCTCTGTTTTTGTTCTTTAAATAATAAAAATAACATCGCTATGCAGTACAAGCATAATAACGTCATAAATGTAGGAGGACATATGTTACTTTTTTGTTATTATAGAGAGACAGAGAAAGAAATAACATTGCACTGCAGTGCCGGCATGATAACGTCATAAATTATAAAAATACATCGGAAAGATATAAAAAACAATATTAAGGATATTTTTTAGTAGTATGTGCAGTCTCTTCAAATGTCCAGTTATTACCATAAAATCCAGATCTATTGTATATGGGATCACAGGATATTTAAGCCAAAACAACGAAATAGAAAATATCTATTTTTACATTTATAATCATTGTGTTTCTATAAAAATCCACATTTGTCTGACTGCTATATAAATATAATATATACGGATGATTAGTTCTACTTTTAGAACGATACTTAATATAATTTTATTTGGTTATCAGACAAACTTCAGGAACTTTTCTACGTAGTTATAAATATCATTTATCATTTGAGTTCTATGTTTATAACAACCATATGAGAAATGTACATATCTCATTCCTATAAATAATGCTATTATACAGCAGATTGACAAGGATGATTCACATAAAAAGTTTTACTTTTGTAGTTACCTGCTTCTTATTTGCTAAATTTTGGATTTATCGCTGAAGGAATTAAGGCGTAAGTATACAGAAAGCAAATCAAATAAGATGCTATTGTGCTTTTCCGTAAGTATATTTTAAGACTTTATTAGACATTCAATGGAGGATATAAAACAGAGCAGAATATTCTTCTGTTTTCTGTGCTGTTTGCATAGGAGGAGAGAACGATCCCGCAAAAGATGAAGAGATTAAGTAAATAATCAGTTTCGAAAAGTAGGCGTCCGGAATTTGAAGGAAAAGTCGTTCGAAGTGAAAAACTATTGCTTGAGAGTCTCAGGTCCCATACAGCAACTGTTACGCTAAGAATAATTATGATGATCTAAACAAATACAAAAAGCTTAACAATTCAATAGGATTGGAAGCCTATTGACAGCAATAAGAACTTCATGAAAATCAATAAAATATATTGAAGCATTATATTTTAAAAATGGATTTGATTTGTACTACACTTTATTCTAGTGTAGCTAGAGAATGTTGAGTTTAGAAAGATTTGTAGCAACTCCAGTTCCCATTTTCAGTACTCATGTCATATAAGTAAGGTAAACAATTGTATTCACAAATATGTGTGGTCGGCCGAGTATGGAATTCACCGAACTGATGAAAATGTGCATGCACATATGGTAGATACATAAATATGTATATATCCATATAGTATATTGTGTGTGTGTGTGTCTCATCTACAATTAAGTTTATTAGCAACATAACAATGTCAACAGCATTTAAGTTAAAATTTTAACAAAAAATTCTGAAGAAATAAAATAAGGAATAAAGCTAAGCACAAACCTCAACTGCAAGCAAAATTTTGCAAGCGGTAATGCTTTTTCATTATAGTAACATTAAAAGCAACAACAATAACAACAATAACGTATATATCTAATAAATATATAGTATCTTAACAATTTATAAATGATCGGCACGGAGGAGAGTCGCTAAGCGCACATGCAATCGATATTTTTTTATGAGTTTACTGAGTTACCATAGACGTGTCTCATAGACGTTTGTAGTACGCGAAATGGTAGTCGGAGTCAAAGTCGAAGTCGATGTCGATGTTGAAGTCGGAGTCGGAGTCGGAGTCGGAGTCGAAGGCGAAGTCAAGTCTAAGTCGTAGTTGCAACTGAAGTTGATGTTGAAGCCATAACTGTAGCTGCAACATGATAGAACGTAAACGTACAGTGTGGACATATCACAGAGGCGAGTTCAAAATATGCAGAAGCTGGGAAAAAAAATCAGAAAAAGAAAAAGAATCTTTGAAAAGGAAAAACTTATTAGATTGCAGCAGCAAGTCAAGCTGATAGAAGAAAAAACGGATTATTATGCTCAAATAAAAACGAAGGAAAAATTAAGTTGGAAAGTCACACACACATTATATGCATTTAGCAAAAACTTGTGAAAACGTTTATTTTGACGGGTTTCGCAAAATCATATAAAATTATATGGAAGCAAATAAAATAATAAAGCTGGATGGGAAGATACCAAAACAAAAAACGAGAAAAAAGACATAATAAAAACATTTATTAAGGCCATAAAACACATTAACTTTTAATGAGCAAGAAGCCTTTTATTTAAACAATTGATTTCTGCTATTCTTATTTTTATTCTTTTTTCTGCTTTTTTTTATTCTAATAATTGAATATTTTTCATTCTGTTACGAAATCTGTTAAGCTGTTATTTATTAACAGAACGCAAGGTGAATAGTTGCCAAGCATGGTAAGTTGTGAGTAAAATATGAAGAAACTCATGGACAGAAAGAGATGAATATGTGCAGAGAAATAGATAGTCTGTGGACAATTGAAAGACACTGAAGAGGATATATCGGATGTTAATGTACCAGTGAGTAATAAACTGTGAAGACGAAGAATAACTTGAGAGGGGACAAATAAGTAATTGGAAAGAAATTTCAACTTAAGAAAAAAAAAAATTATAATAATATGTAGTAATTATTACATACTAAAAGATTATATATTACTAATAGCAGGCAGAACAATATTCAATGGAATTAAATATGTAGGAAAATTAAATTACGAAAAAAAGTTGAAAATAATTTCTTGCTTTTTCCAAGCATATTATAACTATTATATCTATAAGGAAGGAAGAAGTTACTAGAAGTTTCAAATTGCTACAAATTTATTTTCGAGAACATAACACAGTCACCTGCAAGATCTACTCGCAGACAGCAAATCACTTATAGTACAAAATGAGTTTAAAAATTAGTTTTAGTACACATTTTTAAGAAATTATATATATACATATTATTTATTTATTGATGTGTACTTATGATATAACATTCATATGTACTAATATAATATAAACCTATATTTATATTTATGTATTTATATTTATTTATTGGCTTGCACTGTCTCTGTTCACCACAATGGCTCACCTGATTCGAATGAAAACGAATATACAGATATAGTTAACCGATTTTCAAACAGTCAGACAGTAAGAAAAACGCACATTGGTGAATTAATAAACGTTTTTATATACTCTATTTTAAAAATATATATAAGTAATTAATTTACGCTATGCTACTGCTTGCATGGCGTAAAAAATCATCTATGAGTTCCATGAATCATCTATTCACCTATTCATCTATCATCTATGAATCTATGAGTTGAAGAACGAATTATCGCAAACAACCGTCAATTTGCCAGAAAAGTTCTCTCCTGCCTTTTACAAATAAAATAATTTTAAAAAACTTTATTCCAGTTTATTTTTATCGAACGAGACAATAACATTATAGTTGCCGTAAAGGATTATTTTGTAAACCTCCCGATCATTTCCATAAATTGCATAAATTGTTGAAGAAGATTATATCTACTACAGAGGCGGTTTAAAACTAAAAGTCAGTTTTTTCTCAAAACAAACATTAAACTTGGATTCATAAATTTGATTTACTGGTTATTTTTCATTACTAATTTCTCGATCCCAGCAAATAGGATTATGCTCTGAAAAGTGTTGATTATATTGATAGTACAACATCCACTTACATACTTATCGAGTAACATGTTGCGCTCAACCACTGAGCATTAATACTCAATAGTTCAACGTAACCTATTTTTATGTGTCCTTTAAGAAGATATGGTTTCTCATTCGCCATAAATGTGCTCAATAGGGATTATGTATGGAATGCTCTTGAATTAAGATTAAAGCCATTCCTGACAAAGAAAAATAAAACACAATTGTAACAACTTTGAAAATAGTAAAATTTAATTGTAATAATGTGCATTATAGAATCCTATTCCAGCATTCTGCTAGCGGGGTTAACTAAGCAGTACATCTAATTACTGCATTGGATATCGCCGTCGAAATAGTTAACAAGATCAGACAAAAATCAATCGAACATAGACGGGTTTTCTTTGAGAACAGATACAGTCTTAACCAGTCACATGTTACAAATGTTAGCTCTGAATATGAAATGTTAGAACTAAAAAATAACGTCACTTAAACTTCTTACCTGAGAATATATACAAATATCTTTGACTGTTCAAATCTTAAGTGCGTATAGAGAGGAGTCGCGATTCAAATAGCCAAATTTCAAATTTTTAATACATGTGCCTAGCTAGTAATACTGCATGTATCTACTGCTAAGTTCATTATAGAAAAATTAATATTCCATGAAAATTAAATCGGTTATTAATGAACAAATTTGTCGTTTCGGTTGAAACTGTGATATAAATTCTACAAAATTATGCCATCTAATTTAACAAATTTTCTAAATTAACACATTCCACTTACAGGATCATTTTATAATGGTGGTTTACCTTATATTGCATTTCTCAAGATTTCATTAAGTGAAATCTTGATATGGAATATCAAGTTTTTTTTCTTTTTTCTGTTAAAAATGAATAGAGTATGTGTATTAATTCATCTGCATTCTTTTTAAGTTGAGTATTTATAAAAATATCTTGGTTGATTGAAAAAATTATGTAGTCGTATTCGTATTATTCTCGTAAAAGCCCCACATTGTGCCATAAAATTGTTGGAACAAGCAGGAAAAAGGAGTACACGGCATGCGACGTCACGACAAAATTATGTACCGACGTTGACAACATTTAAATAATGTTGCGGATATAAATGAGCCAAACAAACAATTTTTAAGCAAGCAAATAAACAAAATCAACCAAAAAAAAATTTAAAAAAAAAAACTGAAAAAATTAATAAGAATCTTAACGAAATCAGCAATTTTAAATATTGCTAAACTAAAAAATATAAATAAATAAACTATTAAATTTCAAGTTTATCAATAACTACTCTAGCACGCAGACCTTTTCGTGCTTCAGCTGCTAGTACTCGAATCAACGCAGTTATCTGAGATAGTTGGGTATAGAATCATGTAAGTTATTCTTAATAGTGACTCTGACTGATGTCCTGAGTTTAGCCTGAGTTTAGCTGAATCTTTTTGTGCCTGTGAAGTTAAAACTCGAATTAACGTGTTTATTCAACATAGTTGGAAATGGAATCATGTACTTTATTCGTAATATGGAAGCTGACTGATGGCTTGGGTTCCATTGGTAGGTACAGTGGAAGCTTTTTTAAACGGATACTGATAGCAGCTTTTGTGTTTGAGATGCTTTTAATGGAATCAAAGTAGTTATCTGAGCTAGTTACGAATGAAAACATCTAAATTATTCCTAGCAATTCATAATAGTTCGGCCAGTAAGTACAATGAATGATCTTTTAAATGGATACTGACAGGACTAACAATACAGTTCGGTTGAGATAACTGTTCTGTGAAGAGCACTGTGAGTTTGAAAGAATGTAGTTCATATGAAAAATTGGTACTACCGATATTACACGATTAAAAGCAATGTTCATTTAACAGAGCCTTTATTGTAATCAATAAGTAACAATAAAATTAATTATAAGACATTTACATTAAGACATTTTGGTGTCGAAATCTAGAAACGTAATAATTAAAGTATTCTAAAAATATTTTCGTAGTTCCCATAATTCTTTTTCATTTCTTAAATATTTTTTTACTGTTTTTCATTAGAACTTTCTTTTAAAAAAGTTTGTTTATGTTTTTTTTTATTTATAATTCTAAATTTCAACTTGGATTGGCATTGCCACATCAGATGCAAATTTCAGTGCATTAAACCAGACACATAGCCACATGCTGGCTGGTCAGGAACATGCACCTTACACTAATGACCAAATGACACGATACCAAAGAACTAAGCAACATGCATTTGAGCCGCATTTGTTGCGTACACACACTCAAACACACACTCAAACACACACTGGAACACACACTTAACGAGATTCGAGATATACACGTGTATACGTGTATAAGCATGTATGTGTTAGTATGGTTTATATTACATTTTAAGCATGTTTAACTTAACACTTCACAGACGCCATAAGCCATCATTAAGAAGAGCAGACTTAACCACTTGATAGATATTACAGTTTTATTGTTAATATTGTTGTTGTTGCTGTTGTTGCTGTTGTTGTTGTTATTGTTGTCATTTGCACATGCGTAATTACTTAACACTTGAGTAAGCATTAAAATATTGCAAGCAACATAGCCAATGCTCCTTTTTTCAATTTATTCCTGCACTCTTCACCCATAGTACCCATAGTAGATGTGAGTAGCAAGAAAAAACCAAAAAAAAATTTTTTTAAAAAAAAATAGCATTATTAATTTTAATAAAACAAAGATAAACAAACTTTGAGAACAGAAATACGAACAAAAAAAACTCAAAAAAAAAAAAAAAATAAAAAAGAACATGGCAACCTTAGCTGACCTCTTTCTATAAGCCAGTCAGCCAGGCCAGGCTATTGTAAGCAAGCGAAACGACCAGCAGCAGCATTGGGGCATGCAACAACGTCACTGCCAAGTTGTTAACAAATGACAACAATTTTTTTAAGATTTTTTTTGTTAATTTAAAATATTTTTTTTAAATAATTTTTTTCTTTTGCCTCATCATCTGCCTTCAGTTGCGGGAATAATGGCGTCTCTGAGAATGATGTTGTTTGGTTGGCTGCTTGCTTAATTCACCTTAAGTATACTTTAAGTATGGCTTGAATTTATCTTAAAAATGGTGTTTAGACTAACTTCCATTGTGCTGGTTTGCTATGCTTAGCCGCAATTGAGGAGTGGTTATTCCAAAACGCTCATCATGTCACAAATATGTCATAATTCTAATTTGGTTGATTTAAGTCAGTATGGCGCAGAAGTTGTTAAGTCCTAAGCTAAAAAAAAATTTGTTTTTAGAAATAATAGATTTCATGCCGTTACTCTGGAAATATTAGAAAAGTGTTAGAGAGACTGATTGTAGTGTACAGAAGCTATTAACAGCAGCTTAATTGAAGAAGTCTTGGTATAAGATGAACAGGTTAGGCCCATTGAACTATAATTTTGCAGCATATTGCATACTTAATTTAAAAACATATTGGAATGCTATTAAATATGGCAGCATTTCGCGCAGTTTATAACTTCTATTCTATTGATAAATGAGTAGAATGCTCTGAATGCCTCACCCATTTACATAAAGTATTTTTTGCTATTGAAAAAAAAATCCGCAAAATGGACTCAACGAGCTTAAGTAGTATTTGTCGGCTACTGGTAGAAATGTGCATCGCTCGGATGCCGAGCTGGTGGTTGGCGACTAGACTTTAGTATTTGTCAAAGATTTCATCTATCTTAGCATCGCAGCAATAAGCAATAACGATATCAGTATGGAAATCAGATGAAGAATCACCGTTGTAAATAGGCGCTACAATAGGCAAAATAAGCTATTGGGATGGGAAACTTGCTATTCTAGTTCTTATTCTTTAGATATTGTTACCTGTTTGTTTTATGTGACAGAGAAGAGTTTTGTGGAAATATCCAATCTATCTCTTCTGATAGCAATTTTGGTTATCCAAGGTCACTATATTAAAATATTGTAGTGATATACATTCGTATTAACTGAGCCACCATGTGTCCACAAATATATTGAAAAAACTCACCCCCATTCTTCGGTGTTTGCGTTTGTTCATTTCAAAGACGTCAGTTCGGGAAGTTTTAGAAGATATAAAAGAAGTACTTGATATAAAAAAATATGTGAAAGTATATGTATTACAAAATATATAATATATTATATATTTTATATTACATATTAAATATTTAATATTATATATTAAACATTATATATTATATAATATAAATTATACATTATATATTATATATTATATAATATTATGTATATTATATATTATATACATTGTATTTTGAGCTTAATGTATTTAAATACTTATGTTATACATTTATTATTGACATTAATGTTGTGCCGTGACTTTTGTAAACATGTTCCATCTATAATCTATACTAAATTAATTAAACTTTATTTTTTGCTCCACTGTTACTATAAGTTATGTACATTTCAGTTGAATTAAATAAACTTTAAAATTAATTTATTTTCATTTTTTGTAACGTGATTTTCTTTTTTTTATAAGAATGCCTTTGTTTATATTTTAATTTACATATTCATTACAATTTTACTACCGCCAACAACAATAACGAAATTGCTCCAAATTAATCAATTTCCAAGTTGCTCAGAGTAGACACCTTCAGCTAGAATATTTACGTAGACGCATTGCATTAAATTAAGTAACACATCCACAAGCCACACGTTGAGGAGCGGCTAGACTTAGCTGAGTAGAAATTGACTACCAAGTCGAGTAGTTCTACTTAAAGCCTAGCGGTGCTGAGAATCACGTACCTTCTACGTTGATATATTGTGACAAAGTAGCTGTGCATTGGTTTACTAAAATATTTTGAGCCGAGAGCAGTTGAGATCCTAAAAGGAAGTCAACTCTGTAAGTGAAGCACAGAGATGGCAAGCCAATAACCAACCAATCGTAGGAATTTAACATTAATATCGATAACCCTTAGGGAAAAGTAATTTCTGTGATAAATTTCAATAGAATATTTGCAATTTTTTAATTTTAATGAATACCAAAGAAAGAGATTAATTTTAATGAATGAAAAATAAATGCTGATGGTTTTTTCGGATTTAAATTAAAATTACTTTAAGGTTAAAGCAATTATAGGAAATTATTAAAAGTAAAAATAAATAATCACTTTAAATAGATATGAATTTGGATTTGACTTAATATATACATTGTAAAAAATCAAATAATTTAAAAAGAATAATTATTTAGGGAGCCTCGTGTAAAAGTCACTAAAATTACGACGTTTATTTCTTAATGAAAAAAAGAAACAAAATCATATGTAAGCAGCAGAACGGAAAGAATTCTACCCGGAAAAATGTTTAGTCAAAAAATCTTCAATATCTCGAAAACGGTTAGACGATAAAGATTGAATCATATACTCATTTTTTGTTCCATTAAAGACCTTTTGTTGATTTCAAACTATTCTATTCAGACTTTTACCATAAAAACGTTTTATAGCGGAATACAGAGACAAACGACCTTAAAATCTCATACTCGTAAGAAAGTATATATGGGGAACTTGGGCGTAAGTGTATGAAGGGATATAAAATCGGCAGAATCATGCGCAAATTAAATTTGAAAAAAAATATACTTAGTATGTACTTTTGTTTGTTTATAATCACCGGCGGGCCGTTGGTCATTCTTTTAACTGGGGATCATCTGGTTGCCATGCATTTACAATTCAATTCAATGATTCCAGCACTAATAAATGCATAAGTGATAGGAACAGGAACTTGAAGACAATAAAACCTTATGATTATAATATCGAGGAATCGAGTTTTATAATACTTGATGTATCGGTATCATGTGCGGCATCTTACAATATGGAAATAAAATAGTAGACGATAACTGCAAGAACTGGTATTAATAAAACCTTTAAGTATTTTCTTTGAAACTACTCATTTTTAGAGTAGTTCAATTCCTTCTTCGTACTTAAGTACCATAGTTGTTATTAACTGTTCTCGAGTGGAAGTGCTGGTACTTATATTAACGAGTGCTCTCTCAATTTAACCTAACTTATTAATTTTTAGGTGCTAAGTATTGTTCCTTTTACTAGAAAGAAGTATTCCTTAAAAATCTGTAACGACACCATACAGATTAGACTTCTAGGAAGGAATTACTTCTAAAGAGCTGATATAATTCTTTTTATGGAATTAAATTAAACTTTCTCTTATAATTTATTGAAGGTATCATACAGCATTAGCATTTTTTATTACTGTATTGAATTTTTTTTTTAAAAATTTTCTAATGATGAACCGGATTGAAATAAATCTATAACTTTTCTTAAGTACAATACGGATTACTAATTTTGAGGAACTAAATATAATTTACTGGTTTAACTATTTTTTAAGAGTCTATTACAATCTGCTGCACTATTCGGAACTTTTGGAAGTTATTATATTTGAAAGGCTTAATATAATCTGTTTTACTGGTTTTAAATAAAGGTAAGAATACTGTAGCGGTATTATATAGTCTAGAAATTTTTGGTGAGCAGTAATTTTAAGGAATCTCAATATACATACAATTCTCTAACGGTACTTAATAATAATTTGTTTGAGCGGGCTAATTAGGTATATTTAAATACAAAATAAAAACTATTAATTATTATTTATACTTGTTTATATTTTATTAAAGTATTATTCCGATATTTCGACTATCTTCAATAGTCATCTTCAGGGAAACTCAACGGTACTAACGGTACTAGGGTAACTAGAATTCTGTACATACAACAATTTTGTGTGTCTAAATTTGTTCCTAAATTTGTTTGGATTGATTTTCTACTCAACATTTGCTAATGATACAGATATCTTAAATGATATACGATTACTAGAACATTTTCATTGGACTTCATTGCAACTGTTGTTATTTGACTGATTTCTAGATGTATTACTAATATTTCATTCTTGATCTATTAATATTATAATTTTGAACTAGTCTTCTTGTCTATTGTAGTGTAAACTTCTTTGCTGTGAACAACATTTTTATGTCATAATGATGAGGACATCCTTAATTCAAGTTTCTATTCTATTGATGAACAATTATTAACTGTTTCTTATTATATATTCTAGCAGATTATGAAACGACGGGTTGCTTAAGTGTTTTAATAGATGATTTTAAGGTTCGATAGCCAAATTGTGCTACTTCTATTGTAGTAAGCATGCCACTGAAATTAAGAAATAATTTACTATCTACACACCTTCATTACATTCAATATTATACTTTTTATGTTTTATATATCAATCCATTTAATAATTTTAAAAATAACGCCTAAATGAACAAACAGTTTTGTCACTTCAACAAAAGACTTAAGCAACAAACTTGCATATCTCCTTGATCTCAGCTGAGATTAGTTAATGAAAACATGGAAAAAATATTGCATTGTAATAATGACAAGAAACTTTTACTTTCTTATATAATTGAAAATGCCTGAATAATCAATGTAGTTTACTTAGCAAAAGAAATCAAAATTAAAATTATTTTCCCGGACAATTATCGTTTTTTTTTCTTTATTCAGCCGCTAAAGTAATTAGTAGTGCGCAATTTTTCGCCTTTAACTGCGATCAGCAAAATAAAGCCGAGTTTCTGTTAAAGCACAAAGTAAAATGTATCTGACAAAGCGAGATGATCTACAGCATTAACTGCAAACAAGCGCAAAAGGTGTGTAAACACTATTAATTGATATTAATCATAAATTATGCAGCAATTTTTATTTGATACCAAAAATAAGTTAACAAAGTTAACAACATTTTTAGCCGTTTCATTTGGCTTTTTTCTCCTTAGACAATTTCTGTTCAACATTTGTGCAGCTTTGCGTTTTCATGCTTAACACTTTTGTCTGCTTGATAACAAGATCCGATAATGGCCAACAACAAATGCCAAAAAAATCCACAAAAAATACAAATCGGGTTGAGATACAAAAACTACTTTGTGCAGATTTTTCTTGGCAGCACCAATTGGCCAAAAATGCGTTAAAATAGCAATTTTTTATTAACGTTTCTGTTTTTGTTGTTGTTGTTGTTATTATTATTATTATTATTACTTTGTTGTTGGTTTGCATTGTACTTGTTTATTGTTAATGAAAGTAAAAAGGTTAAAGGCTCCAAGTGAATAGACTCCAGTGGAAAGAGTTTGGCAGTGCTTTTTTAACGATTTTAGTAAATTGAAATATAACTGAAATTTACAAGACACACAGAAAATATGTTCATTAGCCATTAAAATATATATCTAAAATACTTATGTACATAAATATGTATGCATACGAGTATTAGCAATAAATATAAAAGATACTCAATAGGAAATAAATGCAGAAATTTAATTTGGCTTTGAGAAAGCTTATACTACACTTTCCAAAAAGACTCACTATGTTATTGATTAAATTAGAACTATCGATTCTGGTGATCCACTAAGTCCTATTATGCTACTGTATGAAAACACGAAGGGCTTACAACCAATGAGAACTTTAAATGAAGATTAAGATGCTCCTTTTAACGAGAGGTCATGTGGTTGCACAGAATCTTGAGTAACTTCAAAGTATATTTAATATACGTCACTGGAATAGTCTCCTTGTCTATTCACTGGAATAAGTGTTGTCCGGTATAATGAAATTAATTTTATTAAAATCTCTAAATTCTTGACTCTAACCTTGATAATCTTGATCGGAATTTTAATTGTTGCTTTATATTTAGTTTAATTAACATGTAAGTATGTCTATTGAATTTTATATTATATTTAGTTCACTAAAAATAACTAAAAAAATTATTAAGTTATTAATAAGAGAGTTCAGCGGACAGATAGATAAACAGATATATATGTAGTTATTTATCTACATATCAGGAGAAGATAAGTATTTGGTAGATAAATAGGAAAGAAAATAGGAGTACAGCTAGATTAAAAGGCATAAAGATGAATAGACAGATGTATACAAACAGATGGATCGAATAATAAGACAGACGAATAGATACATAGATAATCAGACAGATAAATGGACATATAAATAAAAAGATAAAGTAATATCGTTTAATGTAGGTGTTTGCCACGTCTTCATAATCAAGAATATGCACTTATAGTTTTTATACGATATGCAGTCTTCTTCGCGCTGTTAAAAATCCTTTAAAAAACTTAATGCACTTTGTTCGAAATAAGAGTGTAAAGGTTTAAAAAGTTATATAGAAATAACAATAAAAATAAATAAATATTAAAATAACAAAACTTTTAATAAAAAAAATATATTTAAGAGGAAAAAAAATTTCGAATATTTTCGTTGGTTACGCCAAGCAATCTAAAGGAGGTGTGATGGTCTAACCGCTTTGTCAGTAGCACGTGTGTAGTTTAGTTTCACTTAGAGGTGTAAGCCTTTTCGCTCCCAGGTAACCTATTTAGCAGATAATAAGTAGCCGCATAATCTGTCTTAATAAGCACTTTGTGGTGCTACTCTTTTTTAAATCTATTCGACTCCGCCTTCTTCAGTTTCTTAAAATGGACAGACACTTCAAATATTTTCAATAAATATAAATATCACTTTAAATAAAATACTAAGTAGAAATACTTAATATTAGTAAAGTACATGTATATGTATATATATATATGTAGGTATATGTATTACAAAAATATGAAGAAATATAAAAAAAAGAAAAAGTGAAATAAATTTACCAAGAAAATATCTCAAAAATATTCTTTTTCTCTTTTTGTTTTTTTTGTTTATTTAAAAAAAATTAACTAAAATTTTTTTATTCTTTATTTTAAAATATGGTCTACAAATTGGCAATCATTGTAGTAGTAATTATTCTTCAAGTAAAAATCTAGATGGCGCTAATACTTATCAAAAAGGCGCTTCTCATCAGCACAGCAGAAGAAAAGTTATTCAAAGTTGATTTAATTAGATACCATGGTTTATACTATCATTTTAAAAACTATGAAAACTATCTGAAATGGTATGATAAAGTCGGTGCTTTAAAACAAATGCGAAACCCTTTCACATTCAGTGTGATTGCCTGACTTTCTCTTGGACTAGAAAGACTACACTAAGGTGAAAATTGTTAATCATCGGTAATTAGAATACCTTCCATCATCTTAATAATTACTGGTAGTATCTGTAGTCATATAATGCAATCGGTTTTGGAAAGAAATGAGACGAAAGTTTATATTCCGTGTTATTCCTTGAGGAATACCTCGTGTCTGAGGTAAGAAGGAGAAAATTCAAGCGAAAATTCGTACCTCTCGATAATCACACATTCTGGTTTTTTTAGATAGGCAGAGCAACTATACTGCTACCTCTACAACTACTGGAATAATGCAGTGTAACTCTTATTTATATATCTACTGATTATTTGACTTTGTCCATGGCTCTATGTTCAAGCTAGGAATAAAAGGATTAAATAAATATACTTGACTTTGTCTGAGGCTAAAAGTAAAATAATCAAGTGAAAATTCGTGCCTGTCACTAATCGTACATCCTACATTTTAATAGATAGGCAGAATACCTTTTACCATCACAACAATTGGAACTAAAGTAATATAATGCAGTTGACGTTTGAAAAGAAATAAGACGCCTCTTTATATTCCGTGTGATTCCTTGACTTTGTCTTGGGGTAAACGAAGGACAATGAAGCACACATCCAGGCTTTTATTATATAGTCAGAATATTCTCTACTTCAACAACTACTAGAACCATCTAAATAATGTGATAAAATGCCACTTGTGTCTAGAAAGGATTGAAATGCTGTACGATTTGAATACCTGATTGTGTTCTGGTGCAAAACAATGATGTTAAAGTTGGAGTTTTGAACTAAAAGTAATCCAACATTCTACCCTGACGAAATTGGATTGACGGAATGATTTTTATTTGGTTGGGATTTAGAGTAATGCTTCTTATATGGAAATAATGTCTTATTAGTTAACAAAAGTGCTATAAAAAGCATAGTATTTTACGATTCTGTTGATCCATCTTCATGTATACTCAAATGCTCTCCATTTATTATAAAGAAATATTTTATACACAAGAGATGGAAGGTAGTTTTAATGCTGACTCCCTTTAATTAGATTTTTGATATTATTTCCCTAATCCTTTCCTTCATTGAAGCTTAAACCAGTAAAGTAGTAATTTGGCGTATGAGTTCCGCATTATTTTTCCCATTTCATTTTATAACAAAATCCATAAACCAAAATTTTATGTAAAATATGTAATGACCAATAAAAACGAATGAAAAAAAATTAATAATTTCCAAACATGTTTCAATGTAAAATGAAACTGTAAAAAATATCCGAAAATATTTATATCCACAAATATTTATTTAATCCAATTAAAAATGTAAGCCTTCACAAGGAACACCCACAAGGAATTCAAGAATTTAATTTATGGCATAAAAGAAAAATAATAAATAATTTATTGTATTTCAGCTTTTATTTTTCAATGGAATTTTTTTACGGTGTATGATTTGTGTACGAGTATCTGTGAAATTTTTTTGCCTTTTGGTAACATTTCATAAATTTTGACAACCAATTGACAACAAATGAAATTGAGTTGGTTGCGCAATATCTGTGCCCGGCAAAGATATAAAACAATAAATAAAATGACACATAAATACCTTTTCTTCGGCTTTGTTACTTTGCTTCGGATTGGATTGGATTGGATTGTAATGGTATTGGATTGGATTGAATTGGTTTTGAATTGGTTTTGAATTGGATTGGCTAGTTTTGGTGGAATTGATTTTATGTAAATAAATGGAATTTTTCTCATTATGCAAATAAAATATGAAACAAAAGTTGTAATTAAAGTAGAACAGGAACTTGGGTGTCAGGAATGTGTTAAGTTTGCTTTAAGCGAAAGCAATTCGGATTTTATGCCATTCAATTTTGTGATTTACAGTACATTCCATTCAATACTTTCCATAGGTGATAATGTTTAGAACACAATTAATTTGACTTTTTCCGGTAAATAGAAGATTTTTCATATATTCTTAAGAGAATAAACTCTACAACGTTCTCTACTCTAAATGTTCTGTAACAGAAACTATTAATGAAGAAGAGAATTGGAGTCCTCTCAAGCGGAATAATGAATTATGGTGCACACTCGAACCGTACAAAAATTCTAAATGTTGCTGCATAACGGATACAATTGAGGCTGTTATAATTACCGCTACGTGTGTATTGAAGAAAATTTTAAAAACGATTTTTTAAATTCTTTAAAAATATAGTATTGCTAATAAAACCACAAACAACAAAACAAGACAAACAACAATAAGAACTGCAAGGTGAGTTGCTATTTAATTAAATGCAATTTTCCATACATCAGAAGAAAGTGTACGACGGACTTGCAGTCCGTCTGGACGTCTGTGTATTTGAAGACGACGGTCGGTGGCTGTAAAGACTGTTTTGAACCACTTTGTCACGTTCGACCCAGTTTCGTTAGCAAAATCAAATTTATTGCTTCATTTTGATGTTGTGTGTGCTTTGCGCCGCGCTACCGATTTGCTTTGAAATGCATCCATCAATAGAGCATTTTGGCAGCAATTTGCAATACTCGTATAAGAATTGATTTGTTTCTGCGATGTTGCAAGTTATTTAAATGAATTCAATTCAACCAAATGAACAACCAGCGACCAACAACCAACAATAGCAGCCAGCAACACCAGTAGCCGCAACATGATGAGCTTTTATTGCATCACGTATGTGAAAATTGAAACAGTTAAATGTATTAAATTAAACTAATACGAGTATATATAGTCGTACGCGGCTATATATTTTAATACACACATATGTACATATTCATTTTAATATAAAGATATGAAGACATATGTGGTGTATGCTTTAAAATTTTTGTCATATGATATGTCATATGACACTGCACGATTGCTGTCAGATGTGCAATCACAAAACTTGCCGCGGTTAGCAGAAGGCGTGAGAGGAGCTTGCATTACTTTTTCCAGTCGCTATGTGCTCGAATAATATATATTTGTATACATGTATGTAAATAAACAAATTATTTTATACACGAAGAATTGTTGTAAATAATTTTATGTTTAAAGCAAATGCTGTAAAATTGAATGGCAGCAGGAAATCATGAAGTATAAAATGGGATGGCTTTGCCAATAAAGATGAAAATAGACTCGTTAAAAATTATATGCACATATCAATAAAGGAGCTTGGTTTATGTGCATGCCCGGCAAGATATAAAAATAATCAATGAATTTTAAAAAAAATTTGAATTAAGTTTTTATTATTTGGAAAGTACTCGTTCACACTCGAGAAGAGCTGCAAGCACTGTTGTTTAAGCCAAACATCACGGAGCTATATTTATTTGAATATTGCAATGGAATATGTGAACCGGGTGAGTCATTTGGCGATATATGTTCACCATCATGGATAAGTGATTTGCTATAGTTCAGTTGTACTTTAACTTGTTGTAAGTAAGCAATAGCACACGATCAGATTTACGATAACTATTTATGCATAATCGCGAGTCAACTTGGTTACTAGTAGGTCAGCACTTTCCTTTTACAACGATTAATGGTTACTACTCTTGAACCTGAAGTTCTGTTCGTTAATATTAAGTTTGTTACTCAAACAATTTATTTTACCAGCATTTTGAAACTTTTATACATACGGAACAGAGATGACATATGTATATGCTTACACTGCAGTAAAAAAAAGTAAACACTGCAAAAACCTTAATAAAGATTAGCTGCTTTACTTATGATTCTCCTTTAAAATTATGAATAATAATAACTTTTAAATTATTTATTTTTTTCTATTGAGCCAGTGCACTTGAGCACTTTTACTCTTTCTTAACTCGAGGTATTTTTAAAACCCCTCTTTACGCCTTGACTGGATTATTGTTCATCACTTCATCGGACTAAGCAATAATTGACCTCAGATCTGCATACCGCCCCGAGGAGCTTGTAACCATTCTGAGATTGGAATTTTATATGAAATATTTTCAAAATATAAAAATGTGATGTCTAAATTATAAACTTTTATGTGCTATGACAAAGAAATCAATCTTCAAAAAGAAAATGAGTAACTTCGAAAAAGTTTTTAAATTTTAAAATTCAACTTTTAATAATGGGCTAACCAAGAACTAATATCAGAAATCAACCCCTTAAATTATTCTAACCGTAGATTCGCCTCTTAAGACACAAAGTTAACGTGCACTTGTTTTGTGTTATTTTCATTTCTTTAATCTCAGCCCTCAAATTAAGTTCTTACACTGAAAAAAAAATATTAACTATCTTATTGACTTTTTGACAAGATATCATAGGCTAAGATAAAATCAGAACCGAATGAATCTCTCACAAAGAAATTAAGAATCGATTACGACAATTGGGTTTGGCAAATTGGATTATCTGAGTAGCTCATTTATTTTGAGCATAGACATCATACAATATACGAAGCTAAATAAAAGCCTTCACGGTGCTCTCGTTCATAGTAAGCCAAAAGATTAATTGGAATAATTGCAGTTAGGTAGGATGACACGCCACAGCAACTCATCCATTTTGAGACAGGTTCCATATCCATACATTATATGAACCTAAACAAAAAGATTTAAAGTGCTCACATCCGTTAAAAACCTTAGTATTGATTCGGAGAATTAAGGGTAGCCAATATATCACTTAAGGAACTCAAAAAGACTCGTTGTATCATAGAACATACAGAACTAAATTAACGCATTCAAGATGCTTTCGTTCATAAAAAGCTCAATGATTGATTAAGATAATTGTGGTCAGTACAATAGACCATCTAAGTAACGTATCCATTTAAAAAACAGTCTAGTTGCCCTACAGAACATATGGAATAAAATTAAAGCTTTTGAGGTGTTCACGTTCATTAAAAATCCAAAAATTAATAGTCCCTTTTAGTAGATGGGACCTATACATCACACGTAATTAAATTTTTAAAAGCCTATACGATATTAATGTTCATGAAAAGTTTGGAGTTGATTAGGATAATCGGCGTTAGCATCAAGACCACCTTAATAACTTATTAATCGTGTGGATAGACTCTTTGTATTATAAAATATATGAAACAAACATTTATTGTGCTGACATTCACCCAAAGTCTAAGGATCGTTTTGAAAAACTGGACCAAGAGAGTCATAGAGCTTAGTACTGCCTACCAAATAACACCCGTAGTGTTATTCAGAGTTACCTTGTGTTATGTTGAAATAGGAGTATCATTTTTGGTTGCATTGTTAATAACTCACACACTCGTGGTGGTGTTAGGTTTCAGTGATCGATGTAAAGAATTTAAGAATTAAAAATAGCGTTGCCATATTTTAATGGAAAGCAATTTTTATCGCATTTTTGGTTAGTTTGTTGGTTGCGGATTTGTAATTTACGACTGCAAGTCTTGTCACTAACAATTAGATATTTTGTAAATAATTTTTTCCTTCTTTTGCAATGCATTTTTTTTCAATTAATTTTTTTTGATTGTTTTCTGAAATTTTTTACAACATTTTTTATGGTTGTAATTACTGCAAATATTTAACTGCAAGGTGCCAAATTTACTTAAACACTTCGTAGGTGCTGAAAAGTATTTTTATTGTATGTATCTTTTGGCTGGGCTGAGTATGCAGTCAGATACTGCAGCAAAGCTAAGTGTGAATTGAATGCACCTACCGCAAAATCACGTTTAATTAAATAAAATACACAACATTTACTAAATTTACAGTTTGCAACTTTTTAAGCAAGTGTTTTTCTAGAAATTTTGCAATTTGAGCCTTGAATCATAGGAGGGGTCATCAAATGGTGTTTATTTTTCTCGTTTGTTTCTTTTTTTTGTGTGAGTAAAAAATTTTTATCGTTTAATGCTGTCAATTAATACTACAATTATTGGCATATGACTTAATTAAAACCACAAACCAACGAAAAAAACACCATCGTCGCGTTATTGGCTACTCCTCCGTGTGGTTTATTGCAGCAAGTTTGTTGCTTAAGTCTTGTGATTGTCGCTTCAGTGCAATGTTTATGGTTTGTGTACATCAAATTGATTGACAAATTCATTTAACAATGTTGGTTTACAGAAATAAAATGCAAAAATGAAATTAAATACACAAATTTATAAACTATTTTTATACATTTTTTTTTATTTCTAAGTGACAACAAAGGGAAACAATCGGGACTTTTCGTTAAGTAAATTACTTTTGTTGTCTCAACTTTCTTGAGTGAGTGCATCAATCACGGCTTACAAGCAAAAAGTGCACGTTCCTATTGTTTGCTTAATTTCGCTTTCCTTCAGCAATTCTTGCCTGTTGCCTGTTGTCTGTTATGTATTGTATGTTGCTGGTATCAAACAACATCAACAAAAACATTGCAACTGTGCAATTGTGACTGCGATGAACTATTTTCAACGATGTTTTACTTATTATCTTTTCCCTTTTTTATTGCCAACTTTTTTTTCACTGTAGTTTTCCTCACAGCTTTTTATATGCAAAACTTAACAATGTCGAAAATTGTAAATTAAATTTTCTATTATGCAAATTTTGTAAACCTTAAGTATGAAGTGGGACGAACCAACATTTCGGTACTCACTACTCATTTTGGAAAATTGCGGGTTGTGATCGCTCATTGCCTGAAAAATTTATTATAAAAGTTTGTTGAACGGCGTGAAATATACAATTCCATCTCAGAAATTATGCTGCTTTTCTTCTATGAGTTTTGCATTCATGTTGTTAACAATTATAATCACTATCTAGACCCTTGCCTCCCCGAACATCTGTGTTGATTTTGGCAGTAAAAGCCTGACATTGTGCTTTTCTTTATTTATGCATTTTAAAGGATAAGTGAAAAGTTGTTGTAGTAAATGTAGCTATTGTAGCTGATTTATTTAAATAAATTTAACATAAAATAAATGAGTTCGTTTTCTCTTATCTTTAAGTTAATACATTAACTTTTCACTTTATCGAAAACATAAAACAAAATGTTTGTCATTAATTGCATGATTTTAAAAAATAAATTAATCAGTTTTCATACTAGATATGTAAATGGCCTACATACAATCTCAAACAAACACTAGCGCTTATACAAAGAGATCTCTCAAGTTCAACGATACTAATTATTGACTTCTGATTTGTTGGAGAGCAGCTAGCCAGATAAGAAAAATCCCTTACAATATTAAGATTCAATTTCACAGTTGTAACTTAAGGCAGAATACTCATTTAAGTCTAGACTTAAGTATAACTTAAGTTATTAATGACTTAAGCATAAAGCATAAGAGTATTTAGACTTAGATTTCTATTTAATTTACAAATAAATGAATAGGAAAGTATTTGTTATTTTCTTTGCATTTATAGTTCACTAGTCTTCGGAGCCAGATGGCAACTATCCTAAACAAGTCTTTGAAAAGCTTGCATTATAACTGAAGTTATAATGCCTTATGGTGGTTGTTGTGCTGTAAATATTATATGTTAAGTAATATAAGATTTGTGGTGGTTAATGAACATCCCATTAACTTGCAAAGATGATATATTTTATTTATAGTATAATTCTTTCATTATAATACTCAATTCTGTATCCTATTTATATATGTTTATGCTTTATACATGTTTTATATATATGTTTGCATGTAACATAAAGTTTACGGAGGTTTTATATTGCACTGAATAAAGTAGAAAGTGACTTGGTAACATTGCATTCGCTAAGAAAGCAAACAAACCATAGCATTTAATATATTACATTAATTCACTTTTATTACAAATTTTATTTATTTATCAATTTTTGTTAAGTTTAAACTATAAAACTGCAATTTAGTTGCTGATGACCTTATAAAAAACTAACACCTTTGTCCTCACACTGAACTCATATGCACTACTCTCCACTCAAAGTAAACAAACAATGTTGCAGCAACACTGCGCAATTGAAAGGCAACATGTAACTGCATCAACAAGCAAAAACAATGAATGTATTGCAAATAAATAAACAAAAAAATATTATATAAAAAAGATCAATAATAAGAAAAAATTGCATATTAGCAAAATATTTAGGTTTAATAACTTGAAAAAAAAAAAATGTAATCACTTTTTTTTATAAAATGCATTAAATGCTTATACCTGCATTTGCAGTGATTAGTCTTGCTTTTTAGTTGAACTTTGGTATTTGCAGCATGTTGCAGCAACATGAAATTTTCGCAATATCGTAAGACAATCAAACTATTTATTATGACATGTCCAAATCTATTTACAATAGCCAGTAAAAATAAAACATGAAAATATTAAAAAATAAGAGAAACCGCAAACGATTAAACATTGTAAATGAGCTATAGATAGACGGTCATATAGACGGACAGATGGCCGGACGGACAGTTCGCAAATTTGTGCAAGGCATACGACTGTATAGGAGAAAAATGTACTGCAACATTTTTTAACAACATTTTTAATAGCAAATATGTAAAACGAGATAAATAAAATTTTTATTCATTTTATATAATATCATAATTAAAATGCGCATATATAAAAGATAAAGCATTATTTTTTATATGTGCCCATATATACTCATATATGCCAAAGGCACGTATTCATTTATTGCAATTTCATTACAAGATTTTATAAAAAAAATTTGTTCGATATTTTATTAAAAATTACAGAAAAAAATTGCTTTTCACTAATGACGTTCGATAAATCAATTTGGGTTATGTGTCTCATGTGTATCATCTCAGTTAACATATAAAAAGTGAAAGTTCCCATCAACAACATCAACAGTATCAGGTATTATAACAATCGCAATTGCAACAATTGCAACAATTGCAGCAATAACTGCAACAATTGCAGCGAGACATCAACATAAACAGCAATTGCAGAGCGATTTGCTCTTGCTAACAAACCTCAACTGCTGCTTAACACAGCTGTCAACTTCAATGACAAATGTATCTATTGTAAATTACAAGCCTTCACCTAATACTACGAACAACAGCCCTCCTTTCCGCTGCAGGGAGCCGGTAACTAATGGGTTAGGTTACTTTATTGTCAGCTGAGTATTGTGAAGCTGAAAATTTTGATTGATTACCGCTGCGCGTTTTTACAGAAAACAAAACTCGAAAACCTAAGCCAATAAAAATTATGTAAAAAGCATAAATGTAGGTTTTATTGTCTGTATCGGAAAGTAACATCGCACTCCTCTAAACGGTCGTTCCATTGTACAGGAAGGGTGTGGGTTGCCCACCGCTTAGCTGGGCGCATTGTTTTTCCACAGCATATTTTTGTGAATTGCCAGACAGAATGGCATTACTTTTCGAAGGCAAAGCTTTAAAGTTTCCCTTAAGGCATTTTTTTTTTAAATAATTTTCCATTTTCTGTGAAAGTGCTCTTTCATTTTTACAAATGACTTCAAGTCTTCCAATCACTTTTTGATGTATCAGTAAATTGGATAGTTTTTCTTAAATTTATTTTTATTTTTCAAAATTATAAAAAAATGAATCAAATTGAATGAATGAAACTGAATATAAAAGCTTAAAAAATGTTACTTGATATACCACAAATTGATAAAGATTTTCATGAAGTAATTCCTTCATTTCCCTCAAGCTGTAGGCACCTCATCTTGATCAAAGAGATTAGCTACAAGTCAACCCTACAGATGGTGAAAACTTACATGGAAATAGGTCAGAGCATAAGTTCTTTCATTCTGTCAGGTTTGGTCCATATAGCCATTGTCTACAATTAGATTAGAATAGACTGTGGGTCATATTCATGAATAGTCTTAAATTGTTCCACTGGGAATCAGAGATTAGTACGCGTTAATTTTCATTTTAATAATAAATTCATCTACTGAAACAGTCTTATTAAAAAATTAATCAGAGCATCAATAAAATGGAAATCAAGTTCACCAATGCTAAAACTTACCAATGCTTTGAAATGGAATGTACCTTATTTCCACTCAAAATGAACATCAATCGCTATAACAATAAGCATATATGTTATCAGAGCAGTACACAGTGCAGTAATTATAAAACTGCATAATGAAATTGTCACAAAAAAGCTTAAGCAAATTTTTGTAGAGCATTTGGTCCTGAATATAAATCGAGATATGTTAAAATTCAATTTTATTTTATTCAATTTTAGGCATTAATAGGAAAATTAGTCCACAAAAACAAAACTTAATAATCCGCGCTCGATGCCAGAAGACTTCATTATATATATATATGCTCGATATGAGACATATGTTTCTGATATTATCCCCAAACTCAAATTACTCTTTTACAACGGAGCGCCCTAAATACTCTCTATAGAGCTTTTATATTACCGACATATAACATATAGTTTGTCAGTGATTCAAATTTCCATGTTTCAATAAAAAGGTGTCTGTTTTATAGCCACCAAGATTCATAGCAACGAAATAATCTATGAACTACATATTTAAAAAATTAACCAAATCTACCACTAGAGTCAAGCAGACTATAACTGACTACTCAGAAGTGAAGAGACTACTTTTTCACTTAATACGATTCACTTGGGAATTTTTCGGAGCTTTGTGAGCAATGAATATATAATATTGCCGATTATAGGCAAGGTGATGACAAGGTGATTTAAAAAAGAGTACATAATTCCCTTATCAATATATATTATATTAACTAACAGTAATTTTTTCAGTAATATATTTAATTTAATATATTGTTCTTGATTAATTAATCAATTTTAATAATTAAAGTTTTAATTTTTTTTTTTTAGCTGGTTTTGATATTATATTACGTATTAATTTTTATGGACTACTTACGTAAATTGCAGAATAGATGCGGTTATATATTATAATAGTATCTTACCTGAAAGAAAGATAATAAATAAATAATTAATAAATGCAAAATATAAGTAAATAATATAAAATGATAAGTCGAAATTATAAATAAAGAATGTGTATTTGTGTTTCTTCCAATTTTTACAGCGCAACCGGCAGAACATCCCTAGGACCGATTCCTTAAATTTAACATTTTCACAAATAGAAAGTAATATATTCTAGAAATTGTTTTTTATGTAAAAGATTTAAAATACTTTAAGGTTAGATGTGTTATGAATGGCATAAATGAGCCGCATTCCCCAAAACCCTTCGTTCAATCGCAGCGCCCCGGAATCCTTATTCTGCCCCGTGCAAACGTTCATTCTTATAAATATCTGGCATAACTTTTATAATATTTTTCTATTATTGTGTATTTAACCTTCATATATTATATTACAATATAAAAGCTATGTTTCAGCTAAGTAGGCCGAATTAAACAATTAATACAATGAATGTTAAGATGGAAAATATATTTTAGTTCAAATTCATAAATAAATTTTAGTTTTAAAACATGTTTTAAATTTTAGTCTCCAAAAAAAAAAAATAATAAAATTGAAGTGAAGTTTGAGTATTGGTAAAAAGAGCTAATAGTATTTATCACTTTCTTTAAAATATTGCATACTCATTTTATATTTTTTTAGAAAATGGATGAAGATGAGGACTCTGTAAATTTTAGTTTTTCTGAAACTACAAGAGATGCATTTATTCAAAGTACTGATACCTTGGCGATTAATGGAAATGTGCAGGACTTATTTGACGATTATAGTGACGCATCTTCGGAAACAATTGATCAGAGTTCAGTTTCCCAACATTGCATAACGAATAATAACAATTCTTACGAAAGGTCGGTGCTGTCAGGACCTGATATGAATAGCCAAAGTTCTACTAATTTCAGACTGGATACGGAGATAAACGGTTATTCCGAACAAAGTTCTTCTACACACCATACATCTGAGTTACAATGGGATGAGACAAGTATTTTCAGCGAGGGTTCAAGTTCCGCAACAGACGAAAATCCCATTTTTCAATTAGTAGAATTTAAAGAAAACAGTGTTTATTCGGATGAATCAGAGCTTTCCGCTCCTAATGTTAACACACAGTATATTACAGATACGCCATCAATAAGTAGTTTCTCTGCTGAAGGTGTACGTACGATATATGGGCAATCAGACGGTAATGACCCAACTGCTACATCAAGCTCAGCAGTATCTTTAGCTGTAAATACCATCGCTTTAGGAGAAGATGAAGTTGAAGGAAACAAAAAGAAGACTTTAAGATTTATCCTAAAGTCGATGAAAACTGTTTTTCATGTAGGATATATGCCGTTGATTATATACTTAGGTTATAAATCAGCTAAAGCTGAAGGTACACCCTTTAGTTTACTAGATTTACTTCCATGGTTCAAAAACTAAGAAATTTTAATTGGAGACTTTTTTTTTGGCTAAATAACACTTTTATTCAAGTAATTTATTTATTAAATCAATTAAAAACAGTTTTACTTTATAAATAAATAATTTTAATCTTATAGCCAAATATATGGGTTTTTTTTTAGTGTTAAAAATAAAAATAAAATTTCAGAGAAAAAGTTGAGTCAATTGCGGATAACAAGAATATTCACTAGAACAGTTGGAGACCGTACCACAATGGGTTCACGAAAAATATATCATGTTGATGAAATGGGTTATGTCCATAGTGCTTCTATTGGTGATATTCTTCAATTATTTGAAGTAGAGGAGCATTACATTGAGTACATACAAATGAGTTCCGAGTAGTGATAATGCGACTGAGTCATACTTTCCATTCCTCTTCAGATTTCTCTACGACGGTTTCGGCAGTAGTTGTTTGAAATTAGCTCCTAATTGGTCGGTATACCAACTAATGATTCAGCGTTCCTCAGTTTTACTCTGATTACAGACTAACTATATCATAAGTCAAATTTGATGAGTGTAGTTTTTGAATCAATAACTTATTTTATAGAGACTTTCAAGACAAAGCATTGTAAAACACTATCAGGAGAGTAAGCTAAAGTTAATTGCGATCTATAATATTATATGACAGTGATTTTAAGTAATTAAATCCTTGGTGTCAGTGTCAGTAAAGTAATGTCAAGGAAGCTTAAGTTATTTGTGAATTGTAATGTTATAGTTAATATAGTTATATGGACTCGAACTTTAACTGTTCCTGACAGTGCATCTAGAGCTCTTGTTTTGTACCATAATAATTATAAATAGAAACATTTATATTATAATAGATAGCTATTTTATATTATTTTAATAGTTTTCTTGTCCGAATACTTTCTGCAATTAGAAAACGCTAGCATACGAGTATATTCCTTTCGTAGCCTTGAAATTGGAGTAGCAATTTGCCCTATATATTTTATACTTCCGCAACTCACCGAATTTGAAAATGCCTTTTAGTTGTTTAAGACCAAGAAGTCAACGACTTTTCTTTTTCCTTTGTTGAGCTATTCCACAAGTACTTATACGTATGTATATAGCTTTGATTAGCCTTTTACTTCTATATATAAAGACGAATATAAATATATATATATATATATATATTGGTAGACGTTTATATATATGCGAAGTCTTAGATATAATATAGTCGTATGTACATAAACTGTACATTCTCTATCTATTGTGAAGACATATTAACGTAAGTATCTTCATATACTTACGTATATGCGTAAGTTTGAAATGAAATAAACGTAACTAGTTACGTACTGTGGCTATTTGAAGTTGTTGTTGCATCTACGTTATCATGTTACTCACATGCATCTGTCCATTTTATGTCAAACTCATGTTAAGCATTCTGTCTTAACATTTTTTGTTCCGTCTTTTCATCTCGTCTCTTCGCGTCTTGTGATTATTGCAGATACAAAGATTTTTTTTTGTTTCTTAGTTTAAATTTTAAGTTTATTTTTTCACAATTGTTTTTAATGTATACTTCTATTTTCTATTTATTTATTTACTTGTTGTTGTTGTTGTTTTATTTTGTTTCAAAATTTTCTAATGGCAACAACATTTTGTTGCTTCTAATCGTGCGTTGTCCACAATCTTGTCCAGTTGTATGACATGAATGTGCCACAACTCTTAGCGGTATTATCAAGGCATATTAGCCGCTAAACATGAATGCCCCCTCGTACGCTTCTTTATCGCAAACATTGAGTAGGCTGTGAATGAGTGACATTTTCGCGCAGTTTCAACTGACAGCTCTGTGAGATGCACTGCCACTACTGCAACAGTTGCTGCCAGCAATTGTTGCTGTTGTTGTTGGTATTATTGTTCTTGTTATTGTTGCGGCTGTTCCTGCAATTGTAATTCTTGTTGTTGTTGTTGTTGTTGTTGTTGTTATTGTCTTCAAAAATGTTTCAACTAACGTTTCGGTCCGTATAATAGTCGCACATCTCAACTCAACTCAACTTAACTCAGCCTAACTCACAGCGAACCCACAGCGAACTCACAGCGTTGGTTTCTGTCTCATGGGAGTCCAGAGATAATGCAAACTTTTATTATTATCATTGTTATTATTTTTGTTGTTTGTTGTTTTTTTTTTGTATTTCATATGCATTTCAAATTACTTATTGCAATTCTTGTAGTAGTAGTTGTTGTTGTTGTTGCAGTTTCTTTGTTATTTAATGGACCGGGTTATTTGTATCTTCTTGGTACCGTTACTTTTATATGTGACAATAATTTATTGATTGTGACAGTGAACTCTTCGGGGGAAACCAATTCATTTTGTGCAATTTTCGTTAAAGTTACTAACAAGTTTTTCCATTTCCATTTTTCAGTTTGATTAATTTTTTTTTTCCCCAAAATCCTTAAAATAAATTTTGTCATTTTTAACTTAGCTTTATAATATATCTAACACAATGAGATGTAATATAACATCTGAATGATGACCACAGATTCATATATCTGATGTTTTATGTATGCCAAAAACTTTATATGATTCGCTATATTCCAAAGATAATACTAGTAATAAAATTATCTCGTCATATCGTTGATTCCTGTCGTATCTTTTCAATCAAAGAAAAAGTGATATTAGCCTCAATAATCCCTTCCATCGAATGGTTCAGCCTACTTCGGTTAACATTGATTGCACAAATTATCTGTGGTGGTTTCATGTCAATTCATATCAATTCTGGGGTGGTTTTCTAATATTCAATTCCTATCCAATTTTTTTTAATAAAAGTTAAAGTCATTTTAGACTCAATATTCCTTCCCATAAATTAGCAATCATCCATTACGACTCACATAAACCTATTGACCTGCTGTGATATCACTGGATTCTACTTAACAATACCTGAATAGGGACAAATCCACTTTGGTAATTTTCCCTAGGATATCCAGGAATGCTTTCTTGAGGTAACAGAGAAGTTGTCTCATCTTCCTCTTCGCGCCTGATTTATGTATCAGGTGAAATATTTTTGAACACAATCTCTAAAGAACAAACACATACGGTAACCAATTATCTTAACAGTACATAGTAGAGTTAAATGAAAGGTTATATCTACCCACTCCCATATTTACTTTCAATTAATTTTCTGTTTGCTATGAAGTTCACTACACTCTGCTAAGTTAAGCTAGGTATTAGCCTCAAGCGGCAATAATAATTTCACTTTTTTTTAATATCGCAATTATTTTATGTGATTATATAAAATCTGCAATTGCTTTCATCTCACTTTAGAATTTAACTGCAGTAGTTTCGCCAACTGGAGATGATAAGCAAATTGTCATTGTTATTGTGAAAATTTTCTGCTATGGCACTTTTCAATTTTCCATTTTTCAATTGAAACAATTCAGATTTTTACTACAGCAATTCTCCTCAGTCCAGAAAATAAGCCAAGAAATTGCAGATTTACGAGAAGACAAGGAAACGACGAACCAATTTAATATTGAAATATAAAAAAGCAATTCTGGTTCATAATTTCTCCATTTTCACATGGTGAAGATAGTATGAAATCAAGTGCGCATATGTACCATTTGGTTCCAAGCTGCCAACTGCCAATTGCTACCTGCAGGCTACAGGCTAGAGGCTAGCAGCTAGCAGCTAGAGGCTGCATTTGAGCGCTTATTGCAGTCACTAGTTTGCAACATGTGATGCTTGTTTAAATTGCTACTCGATCGAATGCTGGCGCTGCAACTATTGCGCATACAAGTAGTAACGTAGTAACTTCCTTTGCTTAGAGGCTCATCTGTTTGCTCCTCTATTCCTCCATGCACAGCCACCATAAACTGACCATGCACCCAAATACACACACGTCCTCAGTCAGTT